>NW_003314383.1:248697-252441 GCF_000143415.4 Selaginella moellendorffii
TAACCGGGCCTAAGGAAAAGGCCAGTCATCTGCAGGCATCTGCAGTAAGCATCCTTGCCACAGTTGGTTCTCAGTCTAGCGGATTTAATTTTCTAGATTTTTCTACTAGGAGGGCAGAGCAGAATCGAGGCCGTTCTGAATGAGCAGCGAGGAGACTGTTATAAAACTCGCCTAAAACCAGCCCTGAAACTAGTCCGAGGACTTCAGACTCAAGTTTGAATTGGCAGGAGTGGGGGCCATTTGAACCAGTCTCGCCCACACCTCAAGCAGTAAATCCTCAAATGGCACAGCCTGCCAACGCGAGGATGAAGTATCCAACATTACACAGACTGACAATCCAAACACTCACATAACTGCTTTTGAAAATGTTAGCACAGCAAATCAGGAGCAAGCAGATGCTATGAGAGTCCATCTGTTTCCGGTGACGTTGCTGGGAGCAGCAGCAGAGTGGTATGGTCAAGCGAATGCAGTAGCAGCCTTTGCAGCCTGGGTGGACCTCAAAACGGCATTTCTCAATGCTTTCTGTCCTATGGGATTCAAGTAGCATATCAGCGACGAGCTAAATTCAATTCAATTGTTACCTGGAGAGACATTGCAAAATTACGTTCTTCGTTACAAGAGGCTGCTTGCAAGGAAAGATCCACAGCCTCCTGCCGACGACCAAGTCCGTTGGCTCTTGAATGGGTTGCTATTTGAGATCGGGTTTCACGTGAAGGTGTAGAGACCGGCAGATTTGAATGCAGCAGTGGAGCACGCAGCAACATGGAAACAGGCCTGGATGTCATCGCGAAATGTTGCAACTGCAGCTCCAGTAGCAACATATGGTAACTTGTTCTCACCAAATATTGCACAGTACCAGACTGGTGTGCTTGGAGCCGTAGCAGCTCCACCTTTGATTCTGGTCCAGCTGTCAGTTCTCCAGTTACCTGCAGTAAACACGACTGGATTTGAGAGCCAACTCACGAAAGTGAAAGAAGATGTGGTGGAGACACTTACCAAGAAGAAGGCAGAACTCCAAGTGAGTCTGGTTCAAGGTTTGGGAGCTCCAACTCGGCCGGTGCATGAGAGAGCTGAGATCTGGTGCATTAAGTGTCAAGGATATGGCCACTATCCTAGTGAGTGTCTGAATCTGGTTCCGGCAAAAGCTCCTTGTCCGTATTGTGGGAAGTTCGGCTACAAGCCTGAGAAGTGCTTTTTTCATCCAGCTCGTGTGACGCCCAAGTTCCAGCAGCAACCTATAGTTGCAAGCTATTACGTTCAACCACAATTTCCACAACAGCACGTTCAACCACAATTTCGCCATCAACAACAATTTCCACAGCAGCAAGTTCAACAACAATTTCTGCACCAGTATGAGATGTACCCGGTTTTTAACATAGGAGCTCCAGGGGCTGTGCAGAACTCAGGGCTGATGCTGTAGCAGACTGCCGGTGGAGGCAGAGGTGGCGGCCAGATGGGAATGTTCGGAGGCAGAGACCGAGGCCGAGGCCGAGGCCCAATAGTGTGCTACCGGTGTGGGGAACCTGGACATATCACACCAAACTGTCCGAATGCACAGAAGTCTAAAGAGTATCAGCCAATCTGTGGGATATGCTAGACACAGGGGCTTCACCGGCAGGACGATTGCCCCTTGCCGAATCAGCGTCAGAATCAGGACAAGGGAAAAGAGGTGGTGGACACTAAAGCCATTTTCGTGAATTCTAAAGAGTTATGAGCGGACACACCTGTGTGGAATGTCAACACACGAGCACAGTTGCAGTGGAGGGACCACGGGTTGTACATCCGAGATGAGACAAGAACAAGGGCTGAACAGGGAATTGAGCAGATGCATACTCGGGAGGATCTGAAGATGATAGCTTGCTGAAATAGGAAGGAGCAACGCCACAAGGAAAAGGTGGGCATGGAAGGAGGCAGCATTCAGGATGCACCGATAGCCAATGGTAGAGATTTCGCAAAGAATATCATGGGGACTATTCAGTGCCCTAATGACGGCAAGGAAATGGATGCGAACCAGGTGAGTGGTGGAATGGATCCGCAAGAGGTTATGAGGAAGGTGGGCATCTTGACGCCGCAGCGGCTGGCAGAGGTATTCAAGGAACATTTTGGGGGTGAGCCGTTGAAGATGGGCCAGCAGAGATCTCGCTGGTATAAGCAAGTGCTAAATCTAGAAACTCAGCCCTATGACGTGCTCAAGGACTTGGAGAATCAGAAGCTGAGTATCACATTCGCGCAATTACTACAGCTGGCACCAAGTTTGAGGAAAGTGGTGGCCACAACAGTCAAGGCCCATCGAGAGGTGGTAGTGAATGCAGCATGGTCGATGATTGAAGCAGAGAATCCAATTATAGATGTAGAGATTTCAGGTCAGCACTTGAAGGGGTGCGTGATTGACGAAGGTGCTGCCATCAACGTAATGCCTGAGCAGATGGTGTCGAAACTTGGTTTGGAGCAGCTGTCTCCAGTTCATTTTCGTGTCTGCATGGTGAACCATTCTCACTCGAGACCAGTTGGTGTACTTACTGGAGTGAAGATGAAGATTGCCAGTTTTATCTTTTATGTTGATTACGTGGTGCTGAGGATGGTTGGACACGAGCTGGATTATCCAACTCTTTTGGGAAGGCCATGGCTGTTACAGGTCTAGGCAGATCAGAGTTGGCCGAAGGGGACTATTATGATTGGAGATGGAAACGAGTCACGCACCATCCAAGTTCAGACGAGGAGGAGGCCGGCCTGGACTCCAGTGGCGTGTGAGCCAATAGTGGATGGGATCGATGACAGCAGTGATACCACGACTAGATCAGAAGCAGGAGAGCGTATGAGCGAGGTGTGTTCAGAGCAGAGTCGGCTGAATGATGAGAGTTCAGTGGAGGTTGCAGCTGTGGAGCCCTGCTCTGGCTACGACGCCCTACTGCTGTCACCTTTTGAAGATGGAATAGTGAGCGATCGACTCAAGCATTGGTTGTTTGGTGGTGATGTGAGCTGTGGAATGGTTCAGGTTGAGGACTTGGAGCCAATAGTGGAGCAGGAACGACTGCAGCAGTTTCCCTGTCATTTTTATTCCGAAGTTATAGATGGTTCCGTTCCAGAGATTGATGAAGAGCCAGCAATCCAGCCTAGAGGACGAGGTAGTAGCCAAAACACAGCTCAGCCGGCTGTCGAAGAGATGAACCTTGGATCAGCTGAGGAGGAAAAGGTGGTGAAGGTTGGAGCTAACTTGCCGGTCCAAGTTAAGGAGAGGTTGAGGCACCTTTTTTACAAGTACCTCGACATGTTTGCATGGTCTTATAGAGACATGTGAGGTGTGGATGTGAAGCTGGCTCAGCACTGGATCATTCTCAAGCCAGGAGCAGTGCCGTATAGGATGAACCCGAATTACTCCAAGACTGTTCGAGAGGAGCTGGAGAAGTTGCTGTGAGCTGGGTTTATTTATGAGGTGGAAACAAGCTAGTGGCTATCTCCGATTGTGGTGGTGCCGAGCCAAAAAAGAATGGTCAGCTGCGAGTCTGTGTGGATTACCGAAAGCTGAACGAGGTGACTGAGAAGGATGGCTTTCCTCTACCCTTCACTGACACAGTACTTGATGATATGGACTGGGATGGTGCCATATAGCAGAGGTTGAACACGCTAGAACAATTGGATGAGACGAGGCTCCTGGCATTTCAAGCTAGAGAGGCATTGCAGAAGCGGAGGAAGAAATGGCATGATGATCATATTCAAAAGACGGAAGTTGCAATAGGGAATTTG
>NW_003314383.1:252541-254737 GCF_000143415.4 Selaginella moellendorffii
CACTTGAGGTTGCTTTTGTGAGTACTGATATTTCTAAGCTAGAAAAAGGTGAAAAATGAAGAAGCTCGCTAAAGAAGCTTCCCGAGAGTATTTTGTCTAGAGAGAGAAAAAGTGATGGATTTCAAAAGTGAGAATTTGAAGAAGTTGTTTTCTATGAAGTTGAAGATCTTATCAAGGTAAGTTCTTTGGTGGTGAAATCAAGTTGATCGGAGTTGTGGATGAAGAGTTATTAGCTGGAAAAGTCTCAGCCATTGGTTGGTGTTTAAGTTTTTGGTAGTTTGAAAATTAGATACGGCCATTTAGTTATTTTACAATTTTCTCTCTCTGGTTCTTGAGTTCTTTCTGCTTGAAGATGGTGGGACCTCCTATAAGCCATCGAGATCCCATCGCTGTGATCATAGAGGAGTTATTGCAAGCCCAGCACACTCAATACGAGTGATTTGTAGTTACTGTTGAAATACAAGCCCTAAGGGAGTCTTTCCGGTCTTTCTTTGTTGTCGTGTATTTTTCCTGACACTCATACTGCTAATCTCTTGGATTCTCTAGGGAGAAGTTGTTGATTTACCAAGCTAAATCTTGCTTTTGCGTACTAGCAAGTACCAATGGCTGAAGAAGATATTCTTCAAACTGCTTTTCATACACTGTTTGGTTTGTACGAGTTCTTGGTGATGCCATTTAGTTTGAATAATATTCCAACAACTTTTCAATGGATGATGAACAAGGTTTTTTGCAATATGCTAGAGGTGACTGTTGACTTTATTGATAATGTATTGATCCACTCAGAGGGGACATGGGAGGAACACGTCTATGATGTTTGTAAAGTGTTGAATCAGCTATGGGATGTTAGATTAAAGCTGAAGCGGTCAAAGTGTGTGTTTGGGTCCAAGGACACAACTTATCTTGGGTACCGTATTTCTCGTGAGGGTTTGCAAGTTGATCATAACAAACTTGTGGGTGTTCTAAAGTTTCTTATTCCGAAGTGTGTGAATGATGTGTAATGCTTTGTGGGCAAGATGTAGTATCTCAGTTGTTTTTTGGATCATCTTTTTAATTGCACTGCACCATTGTGAGCGTTGCTGAAGTCATCAACATCATCTTTCATCTGGTCTTCAGATTGTGAGCAGGCGTTCATGGATCTCAAAGAGTTCTTGACGACTCCTTCACTTTTGGCATATCCTGATTACACTTGACCTTTCATTTTGCGGGTGGATGTTTTTTATATTGGTTTTGGAGATGTGTTGATGCAAGAGCCCAAGTGTGCTTGGTCAGCACTATCCCATTGCATATATGCGCTATACATTACAACTAACGAAGGTGAACTACTTTACAATAGAGAAGGAGTGTTTAGCAGTTGTTTGGGGTTTTGAGAAACTTCATGTATATTTACATGGTTTCTGGATGTTACTAGAAGGTGATCATGCTGCTATTACTTCATTATTGAAGTAGAAGAACCTGGTTAGTTGTACTGCTCGGTGGGATTTGAAGCTTCAGATATATAATTTTGATGTTGTTCATCGTTCGGGGAGTTCTATGGATGATGTTGATGCCCTTTCTTGAGTTCCTTTTTCTTCTTCACTCTCTTCTTATATTTCTGACGAGCTTGTTATTCCAACATCTATGGATTTTCTAGACGAGGATTCTATGTTATCAGTAGTTGCTATACTTGATGTTTAGTGTCCACAAGGTGTAGAGAAAGATCTACTTTCTCTTGATAAGGTTTGTGAGGTTCAAAAAATTGATGTAAACGACTAAATTTTCCATTATATTTTAGTCACTTAACTATACCTCCGACCACTTAGAGGAGTCTCACTCACAACCTCTATAAATCCTATTCTGGACTTAGGGCTTGCTAGCCCCAAGAATGGTATCCCTACCACTCAACCTTTACACTTAGTCCAAATGTTCCATCCATCCATCCATCCATAAGTGATCATCCCAAATCCACTCTTTAGCATCCTTAGAATGTCTGTAGACATAGGGAACAACCTTCCTTAATATCCCTTTTGCAGTCCCCACTAAGTTCTTTTCTATCCGACCACTAAGTCCCCCTATCCTCTGGGACTTCCTCACCATATGTCTGTAGACATGGGGACAACCTTCCCTAATATCCCTTTTTCAGTCCCCACTAAGTTCTTTTTTATCTGACCACTAAGTCCCCCTATCCTCTAGACTTCCTCACTATATGACTGTATCTTT
>NW_003314383.1:257339-283004 GCF_000143415.4 Selaginella moellendorffii
GTTAAAGTAGCGAGCATGACTTAAATGTCCATCTCAAACTCCATCTCAGGTCCATCTTGGGCCCACCTCAAGTCCATCTCAGACTCCATCTCAAACTCCATCTCAAGTCTATCTCAAACTCCATCTCAAACTCCATTCGGACTCCATCTCAGGTCCATCTCAGACTCCATCTCGGGTCCATCTTAGACTCCATCTCGGGTCCATTTCAGACTCCATCTCAGGTCCATCTCAGACTCCATCTCGATCCATCTCAGACTCTATCTCAAGTTTATCTTAGACTCCATCTTGGATCCACCTTGGGTCCATCTTTGGCCCACCTCGAGTCCATCTCGGACTCCACCTCAAGTCCACCTTAGGTCCATCTCAGACTCCTCCACGTGTCATGTGTTGGTCCTCTTGTCCCTTTTCTAAAGACTTTTTTATTGTTTGCTTCGTGCTCGTTCCTTGAGCACTCCATTGGGAGTTCCACTCCCACTCTTGACTCTTCAGGTCAATGTTTTTAATCCAAACATGTTATGCTTATTTAGCTTTTGCTTCGGCCACTACTATGTACTCCACTTTGGGGCTTAGGGATTTGTGTCTCACAACTTCACCACCCATAGACAAAGTTCAATGTCTTTATCGAATGGTAAACATTTTTATAAAGTAACCCCATCATGGATTACCACTTCTCATCCTTAGCACTTAGCTAATATCTGTCAATGGTTTGACACTGAAAGCTCACTAAGCCTTGTCCATCCTCTAAAGAGCATATTCTCTCCAACTAAGAGATTTATTAGACCACTAATGGTGGCCTTTCCCTTTTTGTTCGTTTAGTTCATGCTAAATTCGTTAGAGACACCTTCTCTATTTCAATTTGACTACTCATTCAGGAGTAATCTCGGCCTTTACCAACATAACTATATCTCACTTTGGAACTTTTAATTTTAACTTCTTAAAGTCAATTTCTTAGATGTTTTCGACACCTTGCATTACACGTGTTATGCAAACTCCACTTCCTCATCCTAGAAGTTCTTTAATTGAGGGTACCATCATCCTCTCCATTATTTCGTGCTACTTTAGGCACTAAGTTCCATTTTTTTATAATTTGTGCTAGGGTTGTTCATGGCTTTATCATTTGGCTACCTTGCCACTCCCTCCCTTGGAGCTTACCTTTGCCAAACTGGAACATTTAGAAATTCGTCCTTGAAAACATATTCTCTTTCCCATAATCCATTAGTATTCAACACATAAGTGTTCCTTGCTCAACTTTGTTGTTTGGATTTCTTTCAATGATTTCTATAGCCCAAATTTGTCCACTAGTCTTTTGCTTTTATCCTTGGATTGTTATACCATGCAACATAGAATTATTAGTTCCGTCCTCGAGGTATCCTTTTAGTTCCTTAACAAAGGCTTTACTTTGCCAAATTTAGAGGGTGTTCACCCCTAGTAAGTGTCTTTAGCATTTTTTGCTCTAGGCTCTCATATTTATGACCCTCCCATGGGTCTTTCCCAGTGACTACTTTTTTGGACTCATAATACCATCACATTGACACCATTCATTTCCTTTATGTGTCTTTTTCATTTGATCATCTTAACCAAATCACACTATCACCAATAGTTCAAATTAACATTTTGAACTAAGAATCTTATTCTTTAACTAAACAAAGACTTAGTTCTTGTTTAGCCACAAGATCATGTAGTGATCTCATATTAACCCCTTAATAGGTTTGCCAATAGGTACTAAATCTTCCAGACCTTTAAGTTATTAACTATGACCACGGGGGCATCCCCCACACTGGTAGTACACCCAAGCCAACCCTTCTAGGTAAGGGTCCTTAGCAATTGAGATTGGGTGTCCCCATCTCATTCACCACGTCCTTGGTGCCACTTGCACCAAAATATTCAAGTTAGATATGTCGAGCTTTCCCACTAAGCAATCTAACTGTTCATCACGACTCTAGGGCATCCCCCACTTGGCGGTGTGCCCAAGCTAGTCTCCTCACTGAGAGTTTATGACCACTGAAAAATAAGTGTCCTTATATTCCAACCCATCACCACGCCCTAGTGAGTTATGACTCAAACCCAAGCATTAGAGGGTTGGGACTCAAACTCAACCTCCATATATGCATCTATAAACGGCATCATCCAAAGTGTCTGACGTAACTCCCTACGCTGGTGCACCTACTTATACTTAAAGCATGCTACAAATCACAGCTTAGGAACTTAATTCCTCCACACTACCAAATCCTCTCACTTGACAAATCTATGATCATGCATGGACTCCTTTATGCTTGGCCCACATTCAATTAGGGTATTTGTTCCCCCGACTTGCCAATCTCGCTTAGCAAGCCATCTGACCAACGTAACATAGTTTTATGCATAAACGTAAAAGTCCTTGACCATCGACTTTCATTCAAAGCCATCCTTTTGAACACTCAGGAACTACTTCCGCAACCTTGATAGCCTTGCCTTATGGCAAGTTTCAAAACTACGTTTCTACTGTGCTACTCTAATTTTGTGCATTCTATAAACCATTTTTGGCTTTTTTAGGTATTAAGCTAAGAATTGTCTTTGGGAACCTTGAAAGAACTCTATCAACTTGTTAAGGCCTCTTCTTTCATAAGCTTTCTAATTGCCATATGGTCTAACATGGACAATTCTATATTTTAAACTCTCCATGGCATCACAGTTGCTAATAATAACATGTTCGAACACCCATGTGATTTTCCACTCCTAATTTGCACAACCACCCTTGGTTATGCCCTTTGATTCCTATAATTCAGTTTTATCCATTTACTACTTGTTTTTGGCTTCACACATTTCCTTCGGTTATTCTCCTCCAAACTAGGAGGGTAGCTTTACATTTTCTACCATGCTTTAGCAAGTATTCTTAGGGATGAACCTATCTGATAGTTTAGAAAGTGATTCCTCAATCCTAGTACACTCACCTTATAATCTCACACATCGGGATTAACGTTGTTACTTATGAGCTTTTATATGCCCATCATTAGCCTTACCAAAATCGCTTTTTGGCTTTGTCCAATTTGAATAGACAAACTTCTCCCATCTCCACAACCTTAGATGTTGGATAGCACCTCTTATCTATCATTCGCTAGGGACTTAGTCCCTTGGGCCTTATCTAATGCCCTTATGACACAAAACATCCCTTCCTGGTGTTTTAGAGTGTTTGGGTGTCCTAATGATGGCCTTCTTTGACAATGAGTATTCCTTTTACGACATTGACTTATTATATGGCAACATAAGCAATTTATCCCCTATAAGAGTATTTCTAACTTCTTTATCCTAATAAAAAATCTTGGGTAGTTATTTTCTACCAATTTAATCAATTATTTTGCACCTTTTCTTAGTTGCTTCATAGTTGTCAAGTCTTACAACTCATTGTTGATGCTTCCATACCTCCATCATTATTTAGGTCACCTCACTTCAATTGCATGCCTTCCAACTTAGGTTATGGCATTCCCATTTTTATCAGGATTCCTTTTGGAAGAGGTTTTCATGAACCTGCTAATTTGACCTCAAGGTATCATGCCTTGGCACATTCAGTGTCTCCACATCATCAGATCCATGAACATACCTTTATGACACTTTTTACTTATGTTTAGGTTTTTGCCAAGATTAATATAGTTGTTTCTCATGCCAACTATTCATTAGCACTACACTATAGTGTTTACACACAGTTTGTGTCAAAAGTTGCTTTCTTCTGGGAACACCTTTCTCATTACTTTTGTATGGCACATTCTGCCATCAATGAGATACCCACTATTCTCATACTTGGATCTTATGATCCTCCCCATCTTTTGTGGGGCACAACACACTTTAGTCCAAATGCTTCTACCAATCCCTTAGAACCATTCCTTGACTCTATTTGAGTCATCTAGCTTTTTGGACTTTGCTAATTCGATGACTTGTAAGGTTCTACTTTTAAGGTGCCAACTCGCTGAAATACAACTTGTATTCATGTCCTACTCATATGGACCATGTTTGCAAGTATTATTTCAACACTTGATTATTTTCTATTTCATGTGGGCTATCTTTGCCCCTTAGGATTATCTTTCTATATAATGAAAATACCAACTTATCCTCTAAATACACCCCTAACTCTTTAGGTTTGTTTTAGCATTTATAAAAGGGTAGCTCTAACTACCATTTCAAGGACTTGTGTCCTCATTTATATTTGACCTCCCACGGTTATTAATTCTAGTCTCAAATTCATGAGCACTAGCCTCAACTATATGAGAATAATCTTGTGACTCCTTTATTATTTTGGAGTTTTTATCTTTCCTGTGATCCCAACTATACTTGTTTACCACAACTATAATAGCTAATTTGTTAAGTCAAATGCGCATCTAGATCACATCCTCAACTCTCTGAAAAAAACTTTATACTGTTCCTAAAATCCCAAAGTCGTTCCATTATTGACCTTTTTCTATCCACCACCTTGCCTACAAGTTCACACATGAACTTTATTAGAGAGCCATGTCTTCCTGAGCTGTTACTCCTCAAAGATAGGCCCACTTCTAGGACCTTCCGATGCCAACATCAGTGGTGATAAAATTGAGCACCCATAAAAGTCGGACTAAAGAACAGTTTTGATACAAAATTGTAAGCAATTAAATTTTCCATTCTACTTTAGTCACTTAACCACACTTTTGACCACTTAAAGGAGTCTCACTCACAACCTCCATAAGTCCTATTCCGGACTTAGGGCTTGCTAGCCCTGAGAATGGCATCCCTGCCACTCAACCTTTGCACTTAGTCCAAGTGCTCTACACCATGACCGACACTTAAAGGTACCACTAACATAACAGCCTATTATGCTAAGGCTATGCCCATTCATCTTTGCCACACTGGTGGTCCAACACCACTTACATCACAGTCCCATCTCTCAAAGACTAGGCCGTCTGTCCATGAGTGGTCATCCCAAACCACTCCTTAGCATCCTTAGAATGCTTGCAAACATAAAGAACAACCTTCCCCAATATCCCTTTTTTAATTTCCACCAAGTCTCTTTCTGTCCATGGCTGTGTTTGCTGAGACTGCCACTAGGTCAAGGCCCACAAGCCCGACCACTAAGTCCCACTGTCTTTTGGGACTTCCACACTATGTGACTATAACCTTGGTCACTACACTAGAAGACTACCCCTCTTCCTTTCCACAGTCCAGGATTTTGGGACAATGTTTTGAAACACCATGGCCCTACGTGAGCCTCATAGGTACTCTCCCCACTTTCTGCCTTTGGGTGCTCTATCTATGGGCTTAAAGAGAGGTTCTATTGAGCCACACCAAATATCCAAGTAGGTAATGCCACCCAGGCTTGGACTGGAAGCATTGACTATTCAATCTCCCAGGGGAACTAAAGCTGACTCTTGAACACTTTACCAAGTTACCCTATTTGTCGGTTCATATTCACTCTAGCATTGGACTTCCCAGTGGTTATCTCATCACTCAACACATGGGTATAGCCTTTCTAAGCCAAACTAACTCCACTAAGGTCCAACCCCCACACTTTCCTTACTATACTTTTGTCGTAGGGGACAATTGTTTTGGGCTTTCACCCAACAGCTTATATTAGTATTTGGATTTGGACTCAGACTTGGACTTGGACTCGCTCTTAGTCTTGGTTTTGGACTTAGACTCGGACTCGGTCTCGGTCTTAGTCTTGGTCTCAGGCTCGGTTTCCATCTTAGGTCCATTTCGGACCCATCCATATGTCATGTGTTAGTCCTTTTGTATCCCTTTTTAGAGACTTGCTTATTGCTCGCTTCATGCTCATTCCTTGAGCACTTCATTGGGAGTTCCACTAGAGGGCATTCTATCATTCTGAATGTGTGCAATCCAAATTGTAATACAATAGAAGTGATTGCTCTAACCGAGGTGTCTATTTGTTCTGAGCGGACTGTTAATACTTAAGAGCCTAGCATGGGATTCAACTTGATAACTGCTCTTTGCATTCTTGGGACAAGCAGCACAATGAGCTTCATTCCAGTTTTCTCATTTCTAAACAGGAAATACAACTAACCACTGGGTGGTGAAATTTCTTTCATGAGTTACTCAAACTTCGATCTTGTATGTGACCTTGTCTTGAGTCACATACTTTCTGAAATCCTGTTTAGCCTTCTTGAAATAAAATTTGGACATAGCCTCACTGATGTGGTATCCATACTCCTGCATGAGCCAGTATACATCAACAGCCAGTATTATTTTTGTCAATAGGGACAGCTGCAACCCTCTATCGTTGAAGGAAAACCCTATGGCAGCTAGGAGCCATCAATATGTCAAAAATCTCAACATCAAGACAAAAAGCCAAAAATCAAACCATCAACAACACACAAAATTCAGCCAGATAATTTGGACAGATCATGAAAATATATGAAAGTCACATCGGAATCTGTTCCTAAGAGAGACTTTGTTGACAGGTGGCCCAAATTGCCGCTGCGGTGGCCAAGACATGACTTGACTTGACTTCTCAAAATTGACTTGACTTCTAAAATCTGTGCTTATATAAATCTTTTCTATAGTATTAGCATCCATAGTCTTAGACAAAGTAGTTTATCTATCGAGCATTTGCAATGCAAATGCATGCAATCCCAAATTATAATGGAATGCAAGTGATTGAAAGTAAGACCTTGACAAAGCTTATGAGTGCTTTAAAATTCTAGAATTTTAAAGTACGAATAAAGTTTTCAAAATCGCCGAAACAAGCAAAGTCATGAAGTCAAGTCACCTATAGACAAGTCTAGTTTTTCTGCAGCCTAAGGTTTTTCATAATCAGGTCACTTGGATACCTTTGTTTCAACTAGCCTAGGTTTTTTCTGTGGCTGAGTGAGAGTCCTACCATGTTCTCCCTCCTGTTCCTTCTCATCGTGTTTATGACGGTTGTAGATGGGAAGACCAGTTCATCAGTTGATTCAGCAGCAGCACTGTTACGGCTGAAACATGGTGTCAGAGATCCACTAGGAACATTGAGAGGCTGGAACAAGACTGTGAGTTGTTGCGAGTGGGAAGGCGTGGATTGTTCCTCACAACAAGGCCGAGTCATAGGGCTCCATCTTCAATCTTTAACACTACCAAGTTCCGATTTGCTGATATTGACAATCCAGATGCTGTCTCACCTCCGTCAGCTGCACGTCTCAAGGAGCCAATTTGCAGAACCATTGAGCAGCAATTTAAGTTTGCCAGGCTGTGATTTGGAGGTACTTGACTTGTCTAACAACATCTTACGAGGCAGTTTTCCTACAGAGCTTGTGCTCCACTGCAAAGACTCATTACGGCTGCTAAATCTCTCCCATAACCAGCTTGATGGTGAACTTGGATCCAATTCTGTGATTGGCAGGACACTGGAGACACTCGACCTTTCAAACAACAACTTCAATGGCACAGTTCCATCCTCCCTATTCCAAAGTTGCAACAGCCTGCACTTCTTCAATCTTTCAAACAATGAATTTGCTGGAAGTGTTCCAGCGCAGATGGTTACCCACTGCCCCGTTCTAGAGGATGTCAATCTAGCAAGCAACAACTTTTTCGAGGCATTAGAGTTTTCAAACTCCAACACCATTCAGCGGCTTATTCTTGCATCAAATTCTCTGACCGAGCTAGCAGTTCCATGTCTCAACGTGACACATCTAGATGTCTCTTACAACAGACTTTCTGGAAATATCTTCAACAGCAGCGATTCAACTTGCTCTTCACTCAAAGTGCTCAATATCTCTAGTAACTTCTACTCAGGGCTGCCTTTATTGTCGTTGGGGCTTAAGAACTTGGAACTACACTCGTCTCTTGAAGTTCTGGACGCAAGCTACAACTCGTTCACAGGTGAATTACCCAAATTCCATGCGAATCTGAAGCACTTGGATTTCAGCTCCAACATGTTCACCAAAACAAGCAGCAACATCTGTCCCACTGATTCAAAGGTAAGGAACTTGCTCCTGCCCAATAACAGGTTGACCGGTCCACTACTTGACTCTCTAGTCAACTGCCGAAGGTTGCAGTTGCTGGATGTGAGTTTTAATGAGTTAACTGGAGGAATACCCGACCAGCTATGCAACAGCCTTCCTAAGCTGCAGCATTTACATGCTTGGGGGAATGGCCTCCAGGGATCCATTCCGTCAACCTTGGGTAACTGCGTCGACTTGATTACTATTCTTCTCAGTCACAACAATCTCAATGGCAGCATACCTACTCAGCTGTCTGGTCTGCACAAACTCTGGTGGCTAAGCTTAAGTAGCAACTATCTGACTGGAGAGATACCATCTTCATTTGGGGAGCTAGATAACTTGGTCTGTCTACAGCTGACCAACAACTCCTTAGAGGGTGAAATTCCCAAAGAAATGGATGGATCCAAGAGTTTGTACGTGATGGAGCTTGCAAGCAACTCGTTCAGTGGAAAACTACCTGGTAGAATTGGTCGCAAGTTCAGCAGAGTTGAAATAACCGGGTCTATTGTGGTTCAGGCTAGACTTGACAGCATGTATGTAGTTGCACGAACACCTGGTCCCATATGCAAAGGCAGTAACATGCTCTTTATTGTACACGGGATCCGTCTTCATGATCTTGAGCAGCACTTGTTTGCAAGGACTGGCTGCTTTGCTCCCCTGAACATTAATCCACCTTACGTGTTGAACATCAGCAGCCCGCTCATCATTCAGCTTTCTTATAACCAGCTGAGTGGAGAGATTCCTGAAGAAATTGGACTCATGCGCAGTCTTTTGATCTTGGATGTTGCACACAACAATCTCAGTGGCCGGATTCCTGAAGTTCTAGGCAACCTTGAGGGTATGCAAGTCCTGGATTTATCAGAGAATGCTCTGCATGGAAGTATACCCGCTTCGCTCTCGCAGCTCACATTCCTGTTTCTCTTCAATGTCTCGTACAACAACTTGTCTGGCCGTATTCCACAAAGAGGACAGTTTTTTACTTTCACAGGAGGAAGCTTTGAAGGAAATCCTGAACTTTGTGGCTTGCCACTTCCAACCAAGTGTTTTGCTGCTGATCCACCAGTTCTGACAAATATTGCTCATCCTATAAGTGATGATGGGATCCAAGACATTTTGGTGGCCGCCCTGGTCTCTGGAACTATAGCCTTTGTCATATGCTGTGCCTTGAGTTTCTATTGCCACAGCAAGTATACCTGCAAGCTGTCCCAGACATCTAGCTATGTGTGAACTAAATAGTACTCGTGTTTACTGCTTTTTCACCTCCTCCAGTTTTGCATTTGGAATACTTATCAGGACTGAAGAGAAAGATTTGAATACAAAAAACCAGGCCTCAACATTTTCTATTTTGCAATTAATGAATTTGAATCTTGCAACTTGCCATCTTAAGGTTAAATTAATCCAGAAACCCTAATACAGAACCAAATGTTACAGTTTTTGTGTGATGGAGTATTACGTGGTTCAAGGACCCTTCAATCTGCTTCTTGACACACATAGGCAGCATATGGCTTTCATGATTGCTGCACTTCATGACGCTTATGTGGGAAACAATCAAGAGGGCACTAATTCAAGTATGTCTTCTTTTGTTTAAAGACTTTCACACTTATGCCTGAAACTATATTACACTAATTGAGTGATTTGTTAAGTGAGATTGGCAAGTCAAGGGAAACAAAAACCCTAATTGAAGGTGTTGACTTCAAAAAAAAGGGTGGCCCATGGGGCCAAGCATGGAAAAGTCTATGCATAATCATAGACTTGTCAAGTGAGAGGACTTGGTAGTGCAAAAGAACTAAGTTCATAAACTATGATCCATAGTGCATTTTAAGTATAAATTAATGTACTGGTGTGGGGAGTCACACCAAGAATCCTGGGTGATGCCGTCTGTAGATGCATCACATTTGGAAATGTATCTAAAGCTTCCCTTAGAAATGCCACCGGATCGGTTCCCAGACATTGGAGCAGTGAAGAAGAACAAGAACAGAGCAAAGATCAGAATAGCTTACATTGTGAGATGATGGGACATAGAGTTGTCGAGTTGACTATGCTTAAAAGGAGGCTTGGGTTCATGGGCGCTTTTGAAGGGTGATTACTATAAGAATTTTGCCGCGATCCAGGAATGGACCTCCAACTATGGATTTACACGCCTCCTCTAGGCCCTAGAAATGAAGGATTTGATTGGAGCACAACTAAAAACAAAAGTACACACCTCAACATCTACACGACTCTGCAGGATTGGTACCATGTAGTCTGTCTCCTTGATGTAGGTCACTACATACTCATCTGTGGCTTGTAAATGTCCCTGGACACAAAAAATTGCAAAGTGAGCAAACACTCACACTATAAACATGAGAAATCACCTAATGAAAATAGAAAAAGATAGGCTCATTTCCATAGTTAGGAACCTCTTTCCTATTGATTCCCTTGCATCAACAAAACTGGTGATAACCTGAGGTCAAAGGAAATATCTTGGAGTTCCTAACAAGGAATATGTGCACATCCATATCTTCGGCAATGTAGACCCATCTGTCATGAATGGTAATTGTTAACCCTTGTAACCAAAAACACTATAGGCCAATCGAATTGTAGTGCCTTTGTCCACCCTAACCAACCAAAAATTAGTAAAATTCAAACTCATCTTTGAAAGCCAACTTCCAGCTGTTGAAGGCTTCATCTAGTGCATCGAGTATAGAATTGACGAGTAATTTGACTCACAAGTTGACTGATTTGCAAATTCATAACCATCAACTTTCGTTCAAAGCCATCTCTTTGAATACTCAAGGATTACTTCCCCAACCTTGATAACTTTGCCTCATAGCAAGCTTCAAAACTAGGCTTTTGCTACGCTATTCTGATTTTGCGTGTTCTATAAACTATTTACATTTGTCTTTCTAAGTACTAGAATTGTCTTTGGGAACCTTGAAAGGACTCTGTCCCTTAGCTTGCTAAAATCTCTCTTTTTGCAAATTTTTTAATTGCCATATGATCTAATATGGACAATTCTATACTTTAAACTCTCCATGGCATCACAGTTGTTAATAGCAATATGTTTGAGCACCCATTTGATTCTTCACTTACAACCTACATAACCACTATTGGTTATGCCCTTCAACTCTTATAGTTCAATTTTATCATTTTACTATTTATTTTTGGCCTTGTGCGTTCCTTTTAGTTATTCTCCTCCCATCTAAAAAGGTAGTTTTGCACTTTCTACTATGCTTTAGCAAATATTCTTAAGGATGAACCTATTCAATCACTTAGAAAGTGGTTTTTCAATTTGGATATGCTAACTGTGTAATACCACACATTGGAATTAACGTCGCTACAATTGGGCCTCTTTATACCCATTTCTAACCATGCCAAAATCCCTTTTTGGTTTTGTTTAATTCGGATAGACAGACTGTTTTTCATCTCCGTAACCTTGGACATTAGATAACACTTCTTAGCCATTATTTGCTAGGGACTTAGTCCCTTGGGCTTTATCTAATACCCTCATGATTCCAAACACCACTCTCTAGTGTTTTAAAGTGTTTTGGTGTCCCAATGATAACTTTATTTGACAATGAGCATTTCTTTTTACGACATTGACTTACTATATCTTAACATAAATAATTTATCCCCCGAAAGGGTACATCTAACTTCTTTATCCTAATAAAAAGTCTTAGGTAGTTAACTTTTACCAATCCAACCAATTATTTTGCATTTTTTGCTTAGTTGCTTCATAGTTGTCAAATCTTACAACTCATTGCTAGTGCTTCCACTCCATCATTATTTAGGTTACCACATTCTAACCACATGTCTTCCAGCTTAGGCTATGCCATTCCCATTTTATATTGAGATTCTTTTGGCAAGGGGTTCTCATAAACTCGCCAACTCGACCTCAAGGCATCATGCCTTGGCATATTTGGTGTCTCCACACCATCAGCTCCACGAGCTTACCTTTATAACACTTCCCACTTGTGTCTAGGTTTTTGCTAAGACTAAAGTAGTTGTTTCTCATGCCAAATATCAGTTAGCACTACATCATAATGTTCATACACAATTTTAAACCAAAGTTACTTTCTTTTAGGAACACCTTTCCTACAACTTTAGTATGGCACCTTCTGCTATCAATGAGATGCACTTTGTTCTTATACTTGAATCTTATAATCCCCTATCCCTTGTAAGGTATAGCAAAATTCAGTCCAAATGCTTCCACTAGTCCTTTAGGACTATTCCTTGACTCCATTTAAGTCATCCAGCTTTTTGGACTTTGCTAATTCAATGACTCGTAAGTTCTTAACTTTCTAGCTATTTTGAGGTGCTAATTCACTAAAATACATCCTCTTATATTTATGTCTTACTCACAAGGACCATATTTGCAATTGTTACTCCGACACTTGATTATTTTCTCCATCTACCATTTCAAGGACTCGTGCCCTCATCTATATTTGACTTTCCATAGTCATTAATTCTGGTCTCAAATTCATGAGCACTAGCCTTAACTATTTGAGGGTAATGTTATGACTCCTTTATTATTTTGGAGTTTTTATCTTTCCCATAATCCCAACTATAGTTGTTACCACAACTACATTAGTCAATTTGTTAAGTCTAACGCTCATCTACCTCACATCTTCAACTCTCTAAAGAAAACCTTATACTGTTCCCAAGGTCCCAAAGTTGTTACTAAATTGGCCACTTTCTATCCACCACATTGCCAATAAATTCACTTATGAACTAATGTGGAGAGTCATATCCTTTCGACATGCTACTCTTCGAGGATAGACCCACTCCTAGGACCTCCCAAAGTTGTTACTAAATTGGCCACTTTCTATCCACCACATTGCCAACAAGTTCACTTATGAACTAATGTGGAGAGTCATGTCCTTTTGACATGCTACTCTTCGAGGATAGGCCCACTCCTAGGACCTCCCAATGCCAAGACAAGTGATGATATATTTGACCACCAATAAAAGTCGGACTAAGGAATAGCTCCAATACCAAATGTAAGCTTTTAAATTTGGACTTTTTGAGAGGTCAACCAGCCCAATATTATTCAAACCTATGGACATTTAACCCCAAATATCTTAAGACCCTTAACCGATTGGAAAAGGGGGTGCACTCTTGTTCATGGGCCCTTTCCCTTTATATTTAAACCCCATGGATCATCTTTCAAGTTGTTCTTTTTTATTGCTTACAATTCACTATGCAAGTTCACGCCCTCATGAATTGAAGCTGAGAGCCACAACTCTCCTGAGAGCCCTGCTCTCTTGACACTCTACCCCTCGGGTTGAGCCTAGCTAGAGCAAACTAGACCTGCCAAATGTCAGTCAAATGTGGTGTGATTCCTCTAACCCAATCAACAAAGTCAGACCCAAGACTAGCTCCGATACCAAATTGTAAGTATAAATTTTCCATTATACTTTAGTCATTTAACCATACCTCCGACCACTTGAAGGAGTCTCACTCACAACCTCTATAAGTCCTATTCTAGACTTGGGGCTTGCTAACCCTAAGAATGGCATCCATGCCACTCAACATTTGCACTTGGTCTAAGTGCTCCACGTATCCAATCCTATGACCAACACCCAAAGGTACCATCAACATCTTAGCCCGTTACGCTAAGGTCATACCCATTCACCTTTGTTACACTGGTGGTTCAACACCATCTATATCACAGTCCTGTCACTCAAAGACTGAGCCATCCGTCCATGAGTGATCATTCCAAAACCACTCCTTAGCATCTTTAGGATGTCCATAAATATGGGGAATAACCTTCCCTAATATCCCTTTTTTGGTCCCCACCAAGTTCTTTTCTGTCCATGGTCATGTTTGCAAACACTGCAATTTGGTCAAGGCCCATAGACCCGACCACTAAGTCCTCTTATCCTCTGGGACTTTCTCACTATGTGACCGTATCCTTAATCGCTACACTAGAGGATTGCTCTTTTTCCTTTCCACAATTTGGGACTTTGGGATAACATTTTAGAACACCGTGGCCCTACATAAGCCTTATAAGTACTCTCCCCATCTTCCGCTTTTGGGTGCTTTAGCCATAGGCTAGAGCGAGGTTCTGTCAAGCCATGCCAGGTATCTAAGTAGGTAGTGCAACCCACACTTGGAGTGGAAGCATCGACAATTCGATTTCTAGAGGGAACTAGAGTTGGCTTTTGAAAACTTCACCAAGCTACCTTATTTGTCTGTCCATATTCACTCTAGCCTTGGACTTCCCAATGGTTATATCATCACCCAACACGTGGGTATAACCTTCCTAGGCCACACTGGCCTTTTCTAGCCAAACTGGCTCCATTGGGGTCCAACCCCCACACTCTCCTTATTATACTTTTGGAACCCCTTGCAGCACCTCCAACCCCCTCTAGGGGACGATCACTTTGGGCTTTCACCCAACAGCTTGTATTAGTATTTGAACTCGGACTAGGACTTGGATTCGGGCTAGATCTTGAACTTGGACTCAGACTCGGTCTTAGTCTCGATCTCGATCTCAGTCTCGGTCTCGTCTTGAACTCCATCTTGGGTCCATCTTGGATCCATCTCAGACTCCATCTCGAATTCCATCTCAAGCCCATCTCGGACTCCATCTCAGGTCTATCTTGGATTCTATCTCGGTCCATCTCGGACTCCATCTTAGGTCCATCTTAGACTCCATCTTGGGTCCATCTCGAACTCCATCTCAGTCCATCTCGGGCTCCATCTCAGGCCCATCTCAAACTCCATCTCAGTCCATCTCAAACTCTAGCTTGGGTCCATCTTGGACTCTATCTTGGACTCCATCTCAGGTCCATCTCAAACTCCATCTTTGTCCATCTCAGACTCCATCTCGGGTCCATCTTGGACTCCATCTTAGGTCCACCTTGAGTCCATCTCGGACTCCTCCACGTGTCATGTGTTGGTCTTCTTGTGTCCTTTTTCTAGAGACTCTTTTATTGCTCACTTCGTGCTCATTCCTTAAGCACTCTATTGGGAGTTCCACTCCCATTCTTGAATTTTTAAGTTGGAGCCTTTAGTTCAAATATGTTATGCTCGTTTAGCTTCTGCTTCGGCCACTACCACATGGCACCTTTTCAGCTCCACTTTGGGGCTTAGGGATTTGTGTCTCACAATTGAGTCATGGATTCGAGGGCTTCAAAATGGGTTTAAGAATCCTACATCACTTGTTGATGACTTGCCATTTTGGCATTTACATTCTCAATATCAGCTTAAAGATGGCATTCTTTATTTTGTGGGGATGGATCTTGATGATTATTTACAGCTGGTGGTGATTCCACAGTTTTTCCATTCTCTTATTTTAGGCGGGCATATAATACATTATCGTATGACCGAGAAGCTGTGCAAGTCTTTCTATTAGCAGGAGATGCAATGTGATGTTATTTGGTATGTGCGTAGCTGCATTTGGTGCCAAGCTTGTAATACTCCCCTGCATGCCATGGAAGGACAATTGGAGTCAATTGTAATTTCCTGTTCATTTGAGTTGGTGGCGTTTGATCTTATGAGACCTTTTCCACGATCAACTGTTGACAATGAATATGTTATTATTACTTCTGACTATTTGACCTATTGGGTGGAAGTTGATGCTCTTGCTAGCACCTTTGCAATTGCTATTGGATACTTCCTCTTCAATCAAATGGTATTCCAGCATTCTTGTCCGGAGCGGATTCTTTCAGACAATGGTTCTGCATTTATGGCTGAGGCATTTTATGTTTTGATGTCTTGGTTGGGGATATGCCACACTTTCACAAGTGATTATCATCCATAGTTAAACAGTTTGGTGGAATGGCTTATTCAGACATTTAAAGAAATAATTATAAAATACTTGAACTTTTAGCATTTGGATTATGATGATTATTTGCCATGTCTTCGGTATGCATATGTTATAGGGGTGTAGAGTTCTGTTAGTGCTTCACTATATAAAGTCCTATATGGTCATGATCAAATATTACCAACGGAGATGAGTTTACCTTCGCGATTGTCGCGAGCTGCCAATGCTAGGTCGTGGGATTAGTATTTGACGAGCATTCTTCCACTTATCTGAGCAAAGTTTGCTGAACACTTAGGCCATGTACAAGTGAGACAACAATGGTGCTACAACTCTCATCATCATCCACCTGTGGAGTACAAAGTGGATAATTTGGTGTTAATCCATTTTCCCCATCTTACAATACGTGGTTTATCTAAAGGGTTCCTTGCTTAGTGGAAAGGACTATATCGGGTGTTGCGGCAAGTTGGACCACAAGTTATGAGGTTTGGCATTATGTCTAGTAGGCTGATCCTCTAGAAATTGTGCATGTGCAGTGGTTGAAACACTTTATACACATGGATCAAGAATAACTAATACCACCTATAGATTGGTTGATGCCTCCTCCTGATGTTCTTCCAGATCTTAGCCCATCTACAAGAGATCCTTGATGGTTTTCTATTATTCCAAGAGGAAGGGATGATGTGATGTCCAAGTGCACAGCTATGATGCCGTATACTAATATTAGCATAGTGGGATTTTAGTAGCTGTTAGATTGGTTTCAATCCAAAGCACTTGTTCCTCTATATAAATTAGGGTTTTTGGGTTAATTGATATGCACATTTTCTGTATTCCCTTTCCATGTTTCATGCACTCACATCATTAAATTATAACATATATTACCCTAAACCCAAGAATATTTCAGATATAATTGTTTAACACCATATCACATTACCATTCAAATCTAACAATTTTGTGGAGATGTTTTTCATATCTCCAAAAACTTTTGATAGTGCATAAGTAGCAAAGAAATATTTAACTTCCAACCATTTTGCAGTTTCTGAACATATCACACTTAGATCATCACTGAAGTTGGAACCCAATTCTTGCTATAAAATGTCAATTCCTAAACCTAAATATTTAGATACTTAAATATAAAAATAAAAAACTCAAAAAATATGATGATGAAAAATTGCCAAACAATCATCCAATCCAGCCAACCTTGAATCTGTAGAAAAAAAAAATTTTTTTTCTAAAAAAATATAAAAAGTATTTACTGACCTAACTCAGAATACTTAAGGCTCACCCCAAGCACTATACTTCTTATATGTTGAAGTTCAAATTCAGTAGTTTTAAGAATCCTAGCTGCTTGTAAAGCTTGCAGCACTTCCTAAAAAAAAAAAAAAAAAAATTAAAAACTTCAAATGATATAATATAATACCATGATAGGAATGTTGTACATTGATTTCCTACTTTGGATCAACGTAGACAGTTTGTCCTTTCCTAAATGCCGCTCTGAAAGTACAAAAACATTTTAGATTAAAAGCTAAAAATATTTGCTTGCCGAGAAAGATCCTAAACATCACATGTGTTGCCCATCTCATCACGTTGTTAGCTAAGCAATTCGGATTTTCACAACGCATCATTGTAAGGCCGCCACACTTGGTTTTTGAGCACGGAATGTATTTTGCATTACCAGCCAGCACAGCAGTGGAGAATAAACATTCTCCAGCCTTAGTCTGTGAAGGAACAGGAGTAAGCATCACAGAAACGATACTGATTTACCTGATATTCTGGCATGACAAGAAAAGTGATTTACCTTAGATTTTGGCTCGAGCAGCATTGTGTCCTGAGAATTGATGACCTTGTCCAATCTACCCCCACAATCCTGTAAAAAAATGAAATGGAATTAAACGTCACGTGTAATAAGGAAGAATGATTTACTTGCGACTTGAGCAACATCATCTCTGTTATTCCCTCTGAATGCATTATGTCACATATGGCCCCGTCCTTGGCCACCCTGCCCTGGACACCGAGCTCGAGTTTCCGCGAGCGTGTCGCATCCGCGGGCAACTCCTGCGCCCACAAGCTAAATGTTAGCTGCGCTCTTGCGCTCTTCTACTCACTCACCTCCAAAAAGCCGCCGCCAGAACATGCCGCCCAACCAGGAGCAAGAGTTTATTTGCGAGTGTGCTGGGCAGATCCACTTATCCGGGAGTGTGCTAGGCAGATCCACCGATAGCTATAGACACTTTTAGGGCAAGGTTCTTAGAATATTCCTTGAAACTCCATAACTCGTTTTATTTTGCTTTCATTCTTTTAATGCTATATAAAAAGTTAATCTTTATAATGAACATTTAATTTCTTTAGTGAGTCGATTATGCGGCATCTCAAATATGTACTTAGAATTAAATAATTCTTTCTATCAAAGTTTTAGGATCACCAACTTGATCCGTTAGCCTCATGTCATAGGCACTCGTTTGTAGTATTTAACATCGGTTCTAGAGCTCCTTTTCCTATCTTTCTAGGCTTCCATAGTGTAGAGTTCTCTATGGCTCACACTTTTCTCTTTGCTACTTCTCTCTTCGCTGTTCTTGCTAGTGCTGTTCTAGCTACCAACACCAACAACTCATGTTTCCCAGGTAAGACTCTGCAAGCGATTTTACAACCAGTCACAAGCTTTATGTTCGCAATCAAAACACAGGCGACGCCACCGTCCAAATGTATAACAGCGACCTCAAACTCATGAGAGATCTCGAAGTTGGAGACAAGGTATTGTATTGCTCTTAAGTTTTTCGAGAGCCCAGCTAAACGTGCCATGTCTAAAGATTGCAGTGAGCAAAAACGTGTTCTCCGATGTCTACGCATTCGGCCACAAGGACACCGATGTGATCTCCGAGTTCATCCAGGTCCACACCGCCTCAGACATGATCGAGCTTAGCGAGGGCCACTTCATCCCAGTCGACGCCAAGGGAAAGCTTGTGTACAAGCGAGCCAAGGATCTCCAGGTTGGAGAAACTCTCTGGGGATCATCTCAAATCACTGGTAACATCATACTTGTTTTGAGACTTTGCTCTTACTTTTGATAATTATAGAACTTTCCAAGGTGGAGAAGCTGGGTCTCTACAACCCATTCACTCTCTCCGGCAACATCATGGTTAACAACGTGGAGGCTTCCTCTCACAGCGAGTGGTTCCTGGACTCCCTCTTTGATGCCATTGGCGCAACTGAGTACCTCCCATATGCATACCAGGCGGTGCTCGCTCCACTTCGTGCCATCTACAACATTGTTGGGAAGGAAATCTATGGAAAGGGTTATGCTGCCGTCAATTCTTGTGTCAACGTTGCTGAATTTGGAATGAAGCACGGAGGAAGCATTGCTCTCACCATTGGAATCGATGGAGTTGCAACAGCAATGCTGGCCACGAAGGCTTGAGCAAAAATCAGGAGTAAATAAGAGAGAAATAATCACAATCCAGATCAGGTCAATGTAAATCTCCAGAACAAGAATGAAAGAAATGAGTGAAGAAACTGTGTGATGTCAAACAAAAGCTTCATTTCATGACATGCATCACAAAGATGCATAAATGTTAAGTTTCTCAATTGTATAGGGGGTTTTAAATGTATAGTAAAGATAGTTGGGCATAGTTGACCAACCTAAGGTATAATTTAGCTTTTGTTTGTGTTTTTGTCATTGTTTTGTGTTTGGATTGGGTGTAAGCTTAAATTCTATACCATGTTAGTTGGTGGAGTATTTATATCCTCGCGTTAGACTACTAATATGTTGAAATAATATGAAATTTCATTTGGTTTTGTTTTGCGTGTTAATTTTAGCATTGGGATGGTAAATGCTCTAATGTTGTTTTAAGTTGTTTCACATTCCTATCCCTTCACTTTTTGGGCTGTACATTCAAGAGTCCATTCTGTGCTCTTGTGCCATTACCCTTTTAACCCTATCTTAGGAGTTTGGCACTATTCCTTCATTCAATGGCTTAAGGCCCTGAAACTCAAGTTTTGCACCATTGTCCTTAGGACACATGGCATGTGATATATGGCACATGTGCTTCATGGTTATCATATGGTAAATCATCATAGGATAAAAGGTAAAAATCATGTGATATAAATTTTTATATTCGATGCACTCATATTGACGGAGTTGAAGAGTAGCCTTGATTGTCTTTGAGGAATGCTTAGATTTATGTTTTTAATTTAGATCAAGTTTTTGGTTTAGATAATTAGTTTAATTATTTGATGTTATGTGGTTGCAACTAAATAATTAATTTCAGTTGATGGTGATATTCATGGCAAATGGTGCAACTCTTCTAACTCTTTCTACCCATCTTTATATCTGGTAAAAAGTTTTTTGTAGAAATCCCAAAGATGATAATGATTATTGGTTCAATCACTTTACATTGATTGCCAATTATTATTTTTGAAATGATATCTAATATTTACACAAGTTTTTCACATATCTCCAAAAGACATTGTTGTAGTGGTACAATGGTTTAAGTGTGGAACCTCCTCCCAAATGTCTTCAAGCATGCATTTAGAAATGTTGATAATTGTGATGATGCCTTCTAACAATTGCATCATCTTTGTTAGGGACCATCTAAGTCAGTTATGCAATTTAATGTTTGAATCTAAAGCCTCTTACTTTGTGTAGAGTTTAAGTAAACAAAAATCAGAATTTTCAAAAGAAATATAAAATGATTTGCTACACTTTAGGTGTACCAATGCTTTGTTTGTTTAATAGTAGTGCTTATTATTTATTAATCTAATTGATCGATAGGAAGTTTATAATTTCTAAACACGAGATTAAATTTATTACACATTAACCATTAAATGTTCTAGCATTAAATGGTAGAATATCCTAGAATATTTAAATATATTCTAAATATCTACTACCAAATCTAAATGGACAATCTATATTATCTCACTTAAGTAAGTGATAAACTAACTTTCCATTAGCTAAACAAACATCCATAAATTTTTTATTGAAATCATGCAAATTGAACCTGCCTCAAGGCCTACAACTGGACAACCTGTGTGCCTTGGGCCATTATCACTTTATTGTTATAGATAGAATTGTAACAAAAAAAGTGTAAAGAATAAATAGAAATTTCTATGTTGTACATATTGATTTTTTTCAAGTCATCTACATATAGGAGGAGCTAGAACTAAGACATATCTCATTTTATAGCTATTAAATATTAAATTTAATGCTTAATCTAGATTTATACTTATCATTATATTCTAAAATATATTACCCTAAACCGTAAATATCAAATAATATTTAAGATATAACCCCTACTGATTGTTTAACACCATATCAATGTTTTTCATATCTTCAATACAGTGCATAAACAGCAAAGAAATATCTAACTTCCAACCAGTTTTCAGCTTCTGGACATATCACACTTACATCATCACTGAAGTTGAACCCAATTTTTGCTATAAAATGTCCATATTCCTAAACATAAATATTTAGATACTTAAATATAAAAATAAAAAACTCACAAAGTATGATGATGAAAAATTGCCAAATAATCATCCAATCCAGCCAACCTTGAATCTGTAGAAAAAATAAAATAACCTGACTCAGAATACTTAAGGCTCATCCCAAGTGCTATACGTCTTATATGTTGAAGTTCAAATTCAGTAGTTTTAAGAATCCTAGCTGTTTGTAAAGCTTCCAGCACTTCCTAAAAAACATAAAGAATAAAATTTATAAGAAATTTCAAATGATATAATATAATACCATGATAGGAATGTTGTACATTGATTTCCTACTTTGGATCAACGTAGACAGTTTAGTCCCAGGGTCCTTTTGTAAATGCCGCTCTTAAAGTACAAAAACATTTTAGATTAAAAGCTAAAAATATTTGCTTGCCGAGAATGATCCTAAACATCGCCTGTGTTGCCCATCTCATCACGTTGTTAGCTAAGCAATTTGGATTTTCACAAAGCATCGTTGTAAGGCCGCCACACTTGGTTTTTGAGCACGGAATGTATTTTGCATTAGCAGCCAGCACAGCAGTGGAGAATAAACATTCACCAACCTTAGTCTGTGAAAGAACAGTAGTAAGCATCACAGAAACGATACTGATTTACCTGATATTCTGGCATGACAAGAAAAGTGATTTACCTTAGATTTTGGCTCGAGCAGCATTGTGTCCTGAGAATTGGTGACCTTGTCCAATGTACCCCCACAATCCTGTAAAAAAATGAAATGGAATTAATCTTCACGAGTAATAAGGAAGAATGATTTACTTGCGACTTGAGCAACATCATCTCTGTTATTCCCTCTGAATGCATTATGTCACATACGGCCGCGTCCTTGGCCACCCTGCCCTGGACACCAAGCTTGTCCCAAAGACGATCGTCAAAGACTGCCTTGGCAGGGACAAGCTTGGTGCCAGCCACACACGCCAGCACGTCGTATAGAGCATCTTCGGCGAAAAAGAGGCCCATCTTTCTATTGATGCCAATACCGCGGAGATCCACCACGACGCACTTTCTGATCCCGATCGCGTCCACAGCGTTCAGCTCCTTGACAGGATCCTCTCCACGGTCATGAGACGCCTGGACGAACTTCCTGGCCGACAGTGTCATGGGCATGCCCCGGAAGTCGTCGTAGTTGACGACCCAGTCCAGAGAGCCATACTGCAATGCCTTGGTGGGAACCGCCAGAAGGATGTAGCCAGTGGAGACCCGATTCTGCCAGATGGATTCCTTATAGACGAGGACTTGTTTAGCATCAAGCTCTCCTAAAGTTCCATCGATCACGAATTCCGCCGGAGGACCCCGACACCGCAGGCCGAGCTCGAACGTGGAAATGCAGCCCACGGCTTCGATGCTCCTGATCTGGCATGGCTCCAGCGGCGTCATTGAAGGCTCCATTTCGTTGTCGTACAAGTAGGCTGGAATGCTCCAAGGCGCTCCCCAGTAAAGGGCATTTGCATGTGTACGACGCTGCTTGGGGCAGATGTTTCCATGAGCGTAGCTCAGGTGATCAAGCAACGTCGTGTCGGGGCAGCCGCATGCAGTCAACTGCCGGTTGTAGCAGATATCGCAGAAGAGGAACAAGGAGGTGGTGGTGTTATCGTAGACGAGCTTGAGAGGAGGAGCAGGAGCACGAGGCCGAGCTCGAACCCGAGCTCGAGTTTCCGTGAGCGTGCCACATCCGCGGGCAACTCCAATGTTAGCTGCGCTCTTGCGCTCTTCTACTCACTCACCTCCAAAAAGCCGCCGCCAGAACATGCCGCCCAACCAGGAGCAAGAGTTTATCTGCGAGTGTGCTGGGCAGATCCACTTATCCGCGAGTGTGCTAGGCAGATCCACCGATAGCTATAGACACTTTTAGGGCAAGGTTCTTAGAATATTCCTTGAAACTCCATAACTCGTTTTATTTTGCTTTCATTCTTTATATAAAAAGTTAATCTTTATAATGAACATGCGGCGACCTCAAACTCATGAGAGATCTCGAAATTGGAGACAAGGTATTGTATTGCTCTTAAGTTTCTCGAAAGCCCATCTAAACGTGCCAGATCTATAGGTTGCAGTGAGCAAAAACGTGTTCTCGGATGTCTACGCATTCGGCCACAAGGACGCCGATGTGATCTCCGAGTTCATCCAGGTCCACACCACCTCAGACATGATCGAGCTTAGCGAGGGCCACTTCATCCCAGTCGACGCTAAGGGAAAGCTTGTGTACAAGAGAGCCAAGGATCTCTAGGTTGGAGAAACTCTCTGGGGATCATCTCAAATCACTAGTAACATCATACTTCCTTTGAGACTTTGCTCTTATTTTTGACAATTATAGAACTTTCCAAGGTGGAGAAGCTGGGTCTCTACAACCCATTCACTCTCTCCGGCAACATCATGGTTAACAACGTGGAGGCTCCCTCTCACAGCGAGTGGTTCCTGGACTCCCTCTTTGATGCCATTGGCGCAACTGAGTACCTCCCATATGCATACCACGCCATGCTCGCTCCACTTCGCGCCATCTACAACATCGTCGGCAAGGAAATCTATGGAAAGGGTTATGCTGCCGTCAATTCTTGTGTCAACGTTGCTGAATTTGGAATGAAGCACGGAGGAAGCATCGCTCTTGCTGGTGGAATCGCTGGAGTTGCAACAGCAATGCTGGCCACGAAGGCTTGATGAAAAACCAGAAGTAGAATAAAATGTAAATTTCATTAACATATTTTATGCTTTTGATTATTCCCCATATATTCTCAATGGTTTATTGTTTGTTTAGTGGATATACCTAGATATTTTAGAACTTTTTACCATCTAATGGTTGTTATTCCTTTAGATTAATCTCGTGTTTATAATTTATGATTAAAGCATACTCTAGCTTATCTAGCTTTTATACCATTAGGTTAAACTTGTGGTTGTTAAAAAAGTTCTTAAACATGATGGAAAGTGTATTGTGTGGTTTATATGCTCAACTAGGAAAAACATTTTCTTGTAATACATAAATCATAATAATTTGTTATAATACAAACTAAGCAAACCCAACTTTTCTAAAATGTAATGTGTCACAATTTATTATTATTTATCTAAAAAAAAGGCTTGATGTACCACAAGTAAAATAAAATAAAATTTCAAAAAATAGAAAAAGAAAAGAAAACTTTTGATTATTCCCCTTCTTTCTTTATATCCAACTCCCAATTTTATATTATAAATGGTTCATTTGCATCTTGGTAGTTGATATACCTAAAATATAGTTGAATATTCTAGAATAGTAATAGTAATTTAATGGCTATTATTTATTTATAATAATTTTATCATTAAATTTAAACATGGTTATAATTTATAAAATTTTCCCAAACACCTTCTAGCTCTAACTATTATACCATTAGATAAATCTTGTGTTTATCAAAAACATTCTTAAAAATAATAATTTATTATTATTTTTCTAAAAATATTATTATAATGCTATTAAATAATAATAGTATCTTTAAATATGAATCTAAGTATATTTATATTTTAATTAATATATTAAATTAAGTGATTAGTTTCAAAATTTACAAAATTTGTTTCATTAATTTAATGAAAATTACTTTTGTGAGTGTTTGGAATATGGAAAGGGAATATAAAAAATATGCCCCAAAAACCCTAATTTATATATAGAAGCGAGTGGTTTGGATTGAAACCAATCCAATGGCTACCAAAATCCCACTATGCTAATATTAATATACGGCATAGTAGCCATACACTTGGCCCTCACATCATCCCCTCCTCTTGGAATAATGGAAAACCATCAGGGTTCTCTTGTAAACGGGCCGGGATCTGGAGGAACGTCAAGAGGAGGCATCGGCAGATCTGTAAGTGGTATTAATTGTTCCTGATCCTTTTGTATGAAGTGTTTCAACTGCTGCACATGCACAATCTCTGGAGGATCGGCCTGTTGGACGTCATGCCGAACCTCATAAACTTGTGGTCTAACTTGCCGCAACACCTGATACGGTCATTTCCACTGCGCAAGAAGCCCCTTAGATAAACCACGTACTGTAAGATGGGGAAAATGGACTAACACCAAATCATCCACTTTGTACTCTGCAGGTGAACGATGATAAGAGTTGTAGCGCCGTTGTTGTCCCACTTATACGTAACCTAAGTGTTCGGCAGACTCAGTTTGGACAAGTGGAAGAATGCTTGTCAAATACTGATCCCACGACCTAACATCGGCAGCTCGTGGCAATTGCGAAGGTAAACCTAGCTTTGTTGATAATATTGGATCATGACCATATAGGAGTTTATATGGTGAAGCACCAACAAAACTCTACACCCCTGTGACATATGCATATTGAAGAGACGGCAAATAACCATCCCAATTAGAATGTTGAAAGTTCACATACTTCGCAATTGTAGCGCACGTGGTTTTTACCCTTTATCCTATGGTGATTTACCATAGGATAACACCATGAAGCAGAACCTAAACCCTCTTTGTGCCACGTGACAGATGCCATGTGTCATATGCCACGTGTCCAAAGG
>NW_003314383.1:283478-285579 GCF_000143415.4 Selaginella moellendorffii
CACTTAGGATTCCGTCCTTATGCTTATCCGGCCAAGTACAGATGCAAAGTCCAGTTTACTAACACTTGAACAAGAGGGGCTGATAAAGGGTCCAGCAATACCGACCTCCTGCCATCGTGGCAATAAGGTAAGAGTGTCTGTAAGGACTGGTCGACAGGTAACTTTCGATACCCGAAAGTCACATGCGCGACACTCTCCCCCCCTAGGGAAGATCGACGTCCTCGTCGATGCATACTCGAGTCTAGAATACCGTCAAGAAAACAACTCCAGAAAAAGTTCACGGTACTCACACTATGTGAGAAATGCACCAACTTAAATGAGTTAGGAGGCAACCTCTTTGTCTAACGCGGATGTGCTACCAGCTCAGACACCTTCCAACCGTCGCTGACAAGGAAATGACCAACGGAGTCAGCCACCCTTGCTGCTCTGGGAGTCACCCAGCTCACAAAAGTGTGATATGCCCTGCCCGCAGAGACATAGAGAGAGGAACTAGAGGCCCCAACCCTCATGAGCAAAGAAACCAAACCCGTTGGTAAGGTTTAGATAGACTACTGTAAACAGGCAGTTAGAGTTGTTTACACAGTCACGCCCTTTCAACGAAATAAGGAACATCGACAGAGAGGCGGGTGATGTGACCAGTCGACAGTAGCTACCCCATGACTAGAGATTTCACCATGCACACAAAGTGCCGAAGCCAGTCTGCCCATTACTGGCCCAAACTCAAAGAACAATAGATGGACAATATCAAAGTTATAGACAATGATATCTTAGAGTCGGAATTATCAGTGAATAAATCTTATATTAGAACACACAAGTATTCCAAGTATGTTATCATCTAATAAACTAGTATTATAGGATAGGAACCACCAAGATCACTATCATTGGAAAACATAGGATTAACCATCCAACAAAATTCAATAGCAAGTATATCATCAAGTAAACTCAATGATAAAACTTAACTACCGAAGATGGTAGACAGGATGCCAAACAACTTACTAAAGATAACTCAAAGAACACAAAGTATCATTGACTAACAAGCACAATACTCGCGAATGTATCACCCGAAGGAAATAACATCCTAATCTATAAGAACTAACTCGGGCAATAATCAACAGAACAAAATGAATGTTGCAAAGTAAGCAAATATAGTGTTCATGCCAATCATTGCACTAGCCAATCCAGATAGATCCCAGCCAATAACACCAAGGAACTCAAGTTGCCTAAGCAAGTGTCAGCAACATCCTACTGATGTCTCAATCCCAAGAGACCAAACCAGAGCAAACCACAAATAATATATGGTATTGCGAAAAGCCATAAGCTATCAAAGATAAGAACTAACCATAATGAAAGATCATCAAAATTATCCCATCAATAAAGAGATGCATAATCACCATCTAAGAAGGAATCCACCATCCTGAATAACGGCAAACCATTCTATACCAACAATAATTAAGCAAAACCTTTTTGACAAGGATAATCAACTATCCCAGATAATAGTCAATCATCACCAATGATTGCTAGATGCAAAAGCCAACTTCAACATCGAAGCTAATAAGTCAAAATGTCTTCCCCAACAACTTCTAACAAATGGAACAACGAGCATAAAACTCAAAGAACCAAAAGTTCGAAGAAGTCTATAGCCAAGTCTTTCCTAACAATGATCACAAGTCTCACATGAACTAACTTTAATGCTAAAGAAGAAATTATGGTGCAACCCACAACATTTTCCTCAACACATCCATAACCTAAACTTCATAATGCAAAGCTAATGAAGAGCATACTTGCATCAATCTAAAAGCTAAGCATAACAAAGTTATGCTCGACAAGTGATCACCAAACAATCCTCCATGAATCCATCTATAACAAGACGTAACTCACTTCATAACAAACACAAGAAGAACCATCAATGATCGATATATTCCAACTCAAATCCAATAAGGATTCAAACATTCTAATATCAATCACTAACTCTTCTGCTTGTAGAGTTAGCATCGTCCATGACTGAATACTTTTCAAGGAAAAGCCAAAGCTCAACCTTTACTAAATAATCTCGTCTAGAACACAACTAACTCAACTTGTCACTCAGTTTGTTTGAATGTCA
>NW_003314383.1:285687-286611 GCF_000143415.4 Selaginella moellendorffii
GAGACATCTCATTTCACTGAAATCTCAATATCAACAATGTCAATGACAAGGCATCACTTCAATGCCATCAACACCAGAACAAAACGAGAAGAAAGCATGAGTGTATCACCACTCAAAACTCTCTAGCAACTAAGCTAACCAAGGTCGAAGATACTTTACTCAATATCCGAGACCAATTCTTCAACATTACTCAGGTACAGATAACACATCATCAAGGAGTGATTCACCACGTCCAGACTCAATGAAATCCAACACCACAAACTAAATGCAACCAAATGATATCGACAGAGGTAGAGTCGATATGCCAACATGGAAAACCCATGTAAGTCTAACGACACGATCCTCCGCAACCCCATCCGGTAAAGCAAGCCCATCACTGCTAAATCATCATCAAGCGAAGCAAGTGTCAAAAGCCTTTGACAAAGTCTACAAGTAATCACTAGTCGCAAAGCAACTAACAATCACTCTTTCAACTTGCCTTCACAAGACCCAAACACTAAACTCACGTCATCGAGTCATACACTTGTCCAACATAAATGTGATACCTCCGGTATGAGATAAAAGTACATAGACAAGCACAAACCAAATGACCACTCAAATCCAACTCAACCACGATAAGCCCACCAAAGCATTTAGCCAATAGCTCTGAGCATGCCTTGAAGAGGCTAGCTATGCATGATCAATACTCAGCTGAAACTAAAGTGAAGACCATGAGATGGATCCATATCGGTACACAACCTCCTCATGGACAAAGCTATAATACGGGTACCAACATCTCAAACTCAAAGAACTAAGTTGAACATCACCATCCTCAGCCAAGACACAAGGCCACCAAGACCAAGTCAAGATCAGTGAGAGCTCACTACTCTCATAGAGTCTAACAAAATGCAAAGTGCAACCTGCCACCAAGCATAACGCTACAAA
>NW_003314383.1:286788-388543 GCF_000143415.4 Selaginella moellendorffii
AGTTTGTATTGGCTTTCGACAAACGGAATGGTTTTTGAGCAAAGTGATAACAGATCAGCCATTAGAAAAGTCTAAGAAAATTTGTGGAAAAATCTTTCCATTCTAAAGAAAGAATGACTCTCAGTCTAGGAATGCAAACTTTCAAGACTCAACCAATTTCCTCCTACCAACAACTTCACATAGGTTCACCTCAACACAAATTCTCATGACCCATAGTATGCTTAAGCCTCGAACATCTTTACCCATCTAACCGATATCTAACACCGACATCCGCAAAATGCAAAGTGAACACCCAAGGCTTGATCACGAAGACCACATCTTCGGATATCCATATTGCATTAACACTCTTCTTCAATCACCTTCAAAATTCAATGTGAAGTCAAAACACTAACAAGAAAAATGACATGAAAAATCAAGGTTTAAGGAAAATTCCTCATCACTCGAAATAACAATGCCACTTCCACTAACACCAGTGCTAGCAATGTCAATGCCCCAACTACACACCTTCTCCATCCAACAATCTACTCCAAGTGCTAACGGATCAACAGATGAGCTATAGCAAATGAATGCTACAACCCATTTCTAACACCTAATAGGCAAACTCAAAGAAACAAGGTACCAACATAAGCTTAGTATAATGGACCATCACTGAGAATCCAGTCAAAGCTACTACAATGCTACTTCGTGCAAGTAGACTAGCTTCACTATCAAGCACTTTGGGGTTGATCATCATTTACCCAAGCAACTTCGTAAACACATTGCTCACTATCACATGGATATGATATAAGTATCACAATGACTTGATCATCAATCAAGCAACACTATGAGCAATGCCCATGTCATTACTTCAAAGGTTTATGTGAATATCAAGTGTCAACTCGATTCGACAAAATGCAACATAAATGCCACACCCCACCAATAGAGATTTAGAACACCCGACACCACTAACTTTTGTTTACATCACAGACAAACTCATGCCACTCTCTTTCTGACCAATCTCAAAACTAATCCAACACCAAGCTACACAAGGAGCAATAGCAAGGTTCCCCGGAAAAGAATTAAGCATTGCAACCCAAGTCTTCCAATAGCAAGCCTAGACAAAATGGTATAGCACTTCACCGCTATCCATCCCACAACTCACCATTGTAATGCCACCATCTCCAACATGCATCAAGATAGGGACTCTTGATTGCATGATGTGAACACAAGCAATGAGTTAACACCTCGTTGCAAATCATCTCTCCAAGAAGAGAAAATGATTTACGTATTTGATCCTTCGTCGCCGATGACTCTCGTTTCGGTCTCATCTTTGACCAAACCTCAAGCTTGCTTTCGCACTGCCTTCAGTTCAATCGAAGAAAAGTTTATGAGAGAGCACGGCCATGACTACTTGAACCAATAGACTAATTCCTATAATCTTGATTGATCCACTTGTAACCATGCCTAGGAAGGATCTACTAGTGCCATGCTAAACAGCTACGGGCTAGCCTATTTGCCACTCATAGCAAACCCAGGGAGGTTTGCTTTCACCCATGGTACATGGAACAACTTATGGAACCACTGGAACCAATGCGAAGTCTTTGCACCCTAACGTGTACCACTCAGATCATCGTTTTCATCTCTGCGTATGCAACGAGACTAGTTGCCCAATCTCATTGGATAATACTCGCCGAGACTCATTCTCTGATACCAAATGTAGCGCACATGGTTTTTACCCTTTATCCTATGGTGATTTACCATAGGATAACACCACGAAGCGGAACCTAAACCCTCTTTGTGCCACGTGACAGATGCCATGTGTCATATGCCACATGTCCAAAGGACCGTGGTGTGGAACCTGAGGTTTAGGGCCTTGGGCCACTGAACGAAGGAACGGTGCCAAACTCCCAAACATGGAGCCAAGGAGTGACGGAACCGAACCATGAAGCAACTCCCGAGCGTACAGCCCAAGGAGCAAAGGGACAGGAGCCCGGAGTGACTTGGAACAGTCCTAGAGCAACCAGCATCCCAATGCCAGGACTAACATGCAAAATGGAGCCAAATGAAGTCTGGCGCTATTTCGGCATACCGGTGGCCTAACGTGAGGATATGGGTACTCCACCAACTAGCATGGAATGGAACTTGGGCTTAGACCCAAGCCAGACACAGAACAAGGACAGGCACGCAAGCGGGAGCTAGACTATGCCTCAAGTTGGTCAGCCATGCCCGACCTACCCACTATCCCTACTATACATTTGGAACCCCCCACAGCCCCCCCCCCCCCCCCCCCCCTTGAGGAACACATGCTTTGGGCTTTCACCCCAAGCCTCCCTTAGTATCAGGAGTTAGTCTCTGGGACAAGCTCGAAACTTACTAAATATGGAATGTTCTTAGATTGTGAATTTGGACACGGGACGAACACCATTGTGTTCAGGCCGATCTCTACATTCCGTAGATGTGCCAAATGAGCAAATCTGGACACTTTCCATAAATAGCATTTGGGACCGAAATGAGACTAACACAAAGGGCATGATAGCGAGGGTGTTTGGCAGACACAGTAAGCTATCATGTAGCGATATTGAGGGACCAATCTCAATACGCGAGGGTTCTTGTCAAGCCAGTGCAAGATAGAGCAAAAGAGAACTAAAAAGCCAAGCCAAGTATGCTTGGCTGAATAGACACTTAGGAATTCCGTCCTTATGCTCATCCGGCCAAGTACAGATGCAAAGTCTAGTTTACTAACACTTGAACAAGAGGGGCTGATAAAGGGTCCAGCAATACCGACCTCCTGCCATCGTGGCAGTAAGGTAAGAGTGTCTGTAAGGACTGGTCAACAGGTAACTTTCGATACCCGAAGTCACATGCGTGACAGCAATGATCCCTTTGAATGTCCGAACGAGCCGTTTCACCAGACTGTCTAATTGTGGATGATAAGCACTCGTGAAAGTGTGGCGTATCCCCAACCGAGATGTCAAAACATGAAATGCCTCAACCATAAATGTGGGACCATTATCCGAAAAAATCCGCTCTAGACAAGAATGCTAGAACACCACTCGATTGAGGAGGAAGTATCCAACAGCAGCTGCAAAGGCACTAGCAAGAGCACCAACTTCCACCTAACAAGTCAAGTAGTCAGAAGCAATAATTACATATTCATTGCCAACAGTCGACTATGGAAAAGGTCTCATAAGATCAAACGCCACCAACTCAAACGGACAGGAAACTACAATTGACTCTAACCATCCTTCCGCAACACGAGGGGGAGTATTATGAGCTTGGCACCAAATGCAACTATGCACATACCGGATAATATCACGTCGCATCTTTGGCCAATAGAAAGACTTGTGCAACTTCTTGATTACATGACGATGTCCCATATGCCCACCTAGAACAGAAGAATTATGGTAGGCATGGAGAAACCGCAGAATAAAGACAGAAGGCACCACTAGCCATAAATGATCATCAGGATCCATCCCCATAAAATAAAGAAGGCCGTCGTCAAGGCGATATTGAGAATGTAAATGCTGGAAAGGCAAGTCATCAGCAAGTGATGCAGGATTCTCAAACCCATCTCGAAGCCTTCAAATCCACGGCTCAATCTTTTGAGCCTCACAAATCTCATCAAGAGAAGGTAGATCTTGCTCTATGCCTTGTGGACATTGAACGTCAAGTATAGCAACCGCCGATAGCATAGAATCCTTGTCTAAAAAATCCATAGATGCATGAGCAACAGGCTCGTCAGAAACATGATAAGAGAGTGGAGAAGGAAGAGGAGCTCGAAAAAGGGCATCAGCATCAACCATAGAACTCCTTGGGCAATGAATAACATTAAAATTATATATCTGAAGCTTCAAAGCCCATCGAGCAATACGACCAATCAGGTTCTTCTACTTCAATAATGAAGTAATAGTAGCATGGTCACTTTCAAGTAATGTCCGAGAACCATGTAAATATACATGAAGTTTCTCGAAACCCCAGACTGTCGCTAAACACTCCTTTTCTGTCATGGAGTAGTTTATCTCTGCTAGTTGTAATGTATGGTTTATATACGCAATGGGATGGCGCTGACCAAGCACACTCGAGCTCTCTTGCATCAACACACCTCCAACACCAATATCAAAAGCATCCACACGCAAAATAAAAGGTCGAGTGTAGTTAGGATATGCCAAAACCGGAGGAGTCGTCAATAGCTTTTTGAGATCCACAAACGTCTGCTCACAATCCGAAAACCAGATGAAAGATGATAATAATGACTTCAGCAACCCTCGCAACGGTGCAATGCGATCAGAAAAATGATCCACAAAACAACTGAGATACTACACCTTGCCTAAGAAGCACTGCACATCATTCACACACTTCAGAGTAGGGAACTTTAGAACAACCACAAGTTTGTTAGGATCAACTTGCAAACCCTCACGAGAAATATGGTACGCAAGATAAGTTGTGTCTTTGGACCCAAACATGCACTTCGACCGCTTCAGCTTTAAACCAACGTCGCGAAACCAATCCAACACTTTACAAACATCACGAATATGCTCCTCCCACGTCTCTTCCGAGTGGATCAAAACATCATCAATGAAGTCAATAATCACTTCTGGCATATCGCAAAGAACCTCGTCCATTATCCATTGGAAAGTTGCTGGAACATTGTTCAAACCAAATGGCATCACCAAGAACTCGTACAAACCAAATGGGGTACGAAAAGCAGTTTTAGGATTATCTTCTTTGGCCATCAGTACTTGCCAGTACTCAGAAGCAAGATCCAGCTTGGTGAACCAATGACTTTGCCCCAGACGATCCAAGAGATCAACAGTGTGAGGAAGAGGGTACACATTCAAGATCGTCACTTCGTTTAATGAACAATAGTCAATGTAGAAACGAATACTCCCATTAGGTTTTGTCACAAGATAAGGTTCACATGCCCATACCTCTGCTTCCATTACTTTTGTTCCTCCACTATTTCCTCTTATGTTTTCGTCTTGTTCTGTTCTTCCTTATTCTGATCCCTCCAATAATCTTTGTGTTGCAACGGTTGACCAGCTCATGAAAGAGTATTCTAATCTCTTTGAATTTGACCTATCCTCTAGGGCCAAAATTGCCACACGTCATCCGATTCCAACCGGGATGCTCGTCCAATCAAGGTTCCTATTCAAGGAGATCAAGATTTTACTTGCAAACGTAAAGGAGATGTTGGACAAGGGTGTTATTCGGAAGTTGCAAAGTCCTTGAAGTAGAGGGATGAAGAAGTATGGAAGTAAGAGGAATGGATAAAATATAAGGAAGTATGAGACAAGGGGGAGAAGCCTCAAAGTTACACTTGGCATGATTGTGCTACAACTAATCCATACCAAGAATGAGATCAAAAGTTTGACTCAACACCACCCCCAATGATTGCAATTCAAGCTCGAGATCGCCCATATGCACAACCAAGTCTGCCTCATCCCGTGAACATGCATGTGTACGGCTGTTGCCATAAAGAATGAAAACTGGTTTTGCCGCACGACGCAAGTGTAGACGGTAACGTATGGCAACAGGTCGAGCAATAGAAGATAAACTCGAATCTATATCAACTAACACGGAGAGAATAATAGGAGACCTCTTGTTATAAAAATGAGCTTGGAAAGTAAACACTGGATGAACGGGTGTCGAATGAACCCCTTGATGATACTCCCAAAAGAAAGATGGAGGGGTCACTAACTTATTCGCGCAAGGTCCCTCAGTTACTCGCGCGACTCTTTATTTCCCAGATACATCTCAGTGTCCAAACCTTCCATTACAATAGCACCAACGGGATGTTGCTGACGCCAAGGTCTTCATCTAGGAAATGGAGGTCGCCAATCCAGAAAACCTCGACAACACCAATAAGTATGACTAATTTCATCATACGCCCAGCAACAAACATCACGGCCATGGCCACGTCCTCGCCCTTATCCTTGGACTCGAGCAGCAGGAACATCAAACTCCATTGGAACAAGACTATCACCTATAGGAAGTGGAACTGAAGGACGTGCAGCAAGAAGTGGAAAAGGTGACGTCTCATAATGTTGTGCCAAACGAAGAGCATCGTCAAGGGTGGCGAGAGCAAGTGCATGCACAAGTCCGACAAGATCTTGACGAAGTGTTGGCCACAATATTCGTAGCTTGATCCGCTCTGACATACTTGGCTTTGCATGAAGCAAAAGACTTCAAAAACGAACACTAAATTGCATCACCGACTCAAATGGCCCTTGGCAAAGACGATGCAATTGTTGGAAGGCATCATCACAGTCATCGGCATGTCCAAAGGTGCATTTGAAGATGTCCAAGAGAACACTCCAATCCTTACGAGTGGCTGCGCTTAAACAATTGTACCACTGCAATGTCGTCCCTTGGAGACACGTGGGAAACTCACGCAAACATTAAGCATCATCCCAAGAATGATATGTGGCAATCATCGTGAAGTGATCGAACCAATGGTACACATCATCCCCAGGATTCCCGCGAAAGAACTCCAGCCAAATGCGAGGATTGGCACCAAGAGCAGGAGGAGTTGTACCCTATGCTATGAACACCACCATTAACTGAGTTTGGTTGTTCAATTGCAAACACATAACATTAAGCAATTGTACCAACTGCTGCTCCAGAGTCAAAGGAGGAGATTGTTGATCAGCCATGAAGACGAATGAAAAAGAAAGAGCAAAAGAAGAGAAATGACAAAAAGCTAGAAAGAAATGGTAAATCTAGACAATGCAAAAAGCTAAATCTAAACCAAAAGAAAGAACAAAATAAAGGAGATGGAAAAAGCTAGATTTAGATAATGCAAAAACTAGATCTAAACCAAAATCCCAAATCCAAGCACTCCTTAGGGACAATCAAAGGTGCCCTTCAACTCCACTAATGTGAGTGCTTAGAATATAGAAAGGAAATTTAAAAATATGCATATCAATTAGCCCAAAAGCCTAGTTTATATATAAGAGTGAGTGGTCCAGATTGAAACTAATCTGACGGCTACAAAAATCCCACTATGCTAATATTAGTATACAGTATCATAGCTGTACACTTGGCCCTCATAGTTTAATATAAAATAAAATAAATATAGTATTATGAGGTATGGCTACAGATCTAAGGCCCAAGTACATAGCTATGAATATGAAGTCTAAATGTATGGCTACAATACTTTATATTAATATTATTTATATAATATAATATTTATTACGTGCTGGGATTTTGATAGCTATTAGATTGGTTTCAATCAAGACCACTCAATCTTATATATAAATTAAAGGTTTTAGGCTAATTAGATATATAAATTTCTATATTCCATACACTCATATTGACAAAGTTGAGGGGCAGTCTTGATTGTTTTTGAGGATATATTTTTATTTTAGATCTAGTTTTTGGTTTAGATAATTAATGTAGCTGTTTAATGTTATATGGTTGAAACTAAACAATTAACTTCAGTTGATGGTGACATTCATGGCAAATAGTGCAAATTTTCTTACTTTTTTTACCCATCTTTATGTCTGGCCAAATGTTTTCTATAGAAATCCCAAGAATGATATTAATCACTTTAAAATGATTGCCAATTATCATTCTTGAAATGATATTTAATGTTTGCAATGGTTTCCCATATGTCTCCAAGAAATATTGTTGTAGTGGTACAAGAGTTTAAGTGTGGAACCTCCTCCTAGATGTCTTCAAGTATGCATTTCAAAATGCTGATAATTGTGATGATGTTTTCTAACAATTGCATCATTTTTGTCAAGGACCATCTAAGTTAATTATACAATATAATATTTGAATCTAGAGCCTCTTACTTTATGTAGAGCTTAAGTAAAGAAAAATTAGAAATGTTTTCAAAAGAAATATAAAAATGATTTGCTACACTCTTTAAATGTACCAATGCTTTGTTTGTTTAATAGTAGTGCTTATTTTTTATTAATCTAGTTGATTGATAGAATTTCTAAATACAAGATTAAATTTATTACACGTTAACCATTAAATGTTCTAGCATTAAATGTTAGAATATCCTAGAATATTCAAATATATTCTAAATATCTACTACCAAATTTAAATGGGGACAGAGTTCCTTCAAGATTTCCAAAGACAATTCTAGGTAACTTAATATTTAAAAGGCCAAGTGTAAATGGACATCTGTATTATCTCAATCAAACAAGTGATAACCAACTTTCCATTATCCAAACAAACATCCATAAAACATTTATTAAAATCATGCAAATGGAACCTGCCCAAGGCCTACAACTGGACAGCCCATGTGCCTTCAGCCATTATCACTTTATTGTTATAGATAGAATTATAATAAAAAAAGTGTAAAGAATAAATAGAAATTTCTATGTTGTACTTATTGAGTTTTTTCAAGTAATCTACATATAGGAGGAGCTTGAACTAAGACGTATCTCATTTTAATTTAATTCTTAATCTAGATTTATACTTATCATTATATTACCCTAAACCGTAAATATCCAAGAATATTTAAGATATTGTTTAAGACCATATCACATTACCATTCAAATCTAACAATTTTGTGGAGATGTTTTTCATATCTCCAATAACTTTTGACAGTGCATAAGCAGCAAAGAAATATCTAACTTCTAACCAGTTTTCAGCTTCTGGACATATCACACTTAGATCATCACTGAAGTTGAACCCAATTTTTGCTATAAAATATCGATTCCTAAACATAAATATTTAGATAATTAAATATAAAAATAAAAAACTCACAAAGTATGATGATGAAAAATTGCCAAATAATCATCCAATCCAGCCAACCTTGAATCTGTAGAAAAAATAAAAACTGTTTCTAAGAAAATATAAAAAGTTATCTACTGACCTGACTCAGAATACTTAAGGCTCATCCCAAGTGCTATACTTCTTATATGTTGAAGTTCAAATTCAGTAGTTTTAAGAATCCTAGCTGTTTGTAAAGCTTCCAGCACTTCCTAAAAAACATAAAAGAATAAAATTTATAAGAAAATTCAAATGATATAATATAATACCATGATAGGAATGTTGTACATTGATTTCCTACTTTGGATCAATGTAGACAGTTTAGTCCCAGGGTCCTTTTGTAAATGCCGCTCTGAAAGTACAAAAACATTTTAGATTAAAAGCTAAAAATATTTGCTTGCCAAGAAAGATCCTAAACATCGCATGTGTTGCCCATCTCATCACGTCGTTAGCTAAGCAATTTGGATTTTCACAAAGCATCATTGTAAGGCCACCACACTTGGTTTTTGAGCACGGAATGTATTTTGCATTAGCAGCCAGCACAGCAGTGGAGAATAAACATTCTCCAGCCTTAGTCTGTGAAAGAACAGGAGTAAGCATCACAGAAACGATACTGATTTACCTGATATTCTGGCATGACAAGAAAAGTGATTTACCTTAGATTTTGGCTCGAGCAGCATTGTGTCCTGAGAATTGGTGACCTTGTCCAATGTACCCCCACGATCCTGTAAAAAAATGAAATGGAATTAAACGTCACGAGTAATAAGGAAGAATGATTTACTTGCGACTTGAGCAACATCATCTCTGTTATTCCCTCTGAATGCATTATGTCACATACGGCCGCGTCCTTGGCCACCCTGCCCTGGACACCAAGCTTGTCCCAAAGACGATCGTCAAAGACTGCCTTGGCAGGGACAAGCTTGGTGCCAGCCACACACGGCAGCACGTCGCGTAGAGCATCTTCAGCGAAAAAGAGGCCCATCTTTCTATTGATGCCAATACCGCGGAGATCCACCACGACGCACTTTCTGATCCCGATCGCGTCCACAGCGTCCAGCTCCTTGACAGGATCCTCTCCACGGTCATGAGACGCCTGGACGAACTTCCTGGCCGACAGTGTCATGGGCATGCCCCGGAAGTCGTCGTAGTTGACGACCCAGTCCAGAGAGCCATACTGCAATGCCTTGGTGGGAACCGCCAGAAGGATGTAGCCAGTGGAGACCCGATTCTGCCAGATGGATTCCTTATAGACGAGGACTTGTTTAGCATCAAGCTCTCCTAAAGTTCCATCGATCACGAATTCCGCCGGAGGACCCCGACACCGCAGGCCGAGCTCAAACGTGGAAATGCAGCCCACGGCTTCGATCCTCCTGATCTGGCATGGCTCCAGCGGCGTCATTGAAGGCTCCATTTCGTTGTCGTACAAGTAGGCTGGAATGCTCCAAGGCGCTCCCCAGTAAAGGGCATTTGCATGTGTACGACGCTGCTTGGGGCAGATGTTTCCATGAGCGTAGCTCAGGTGATCAAGCAACGTCGTGTCGGGGCAGCCGCATGCAGTCAACTGCCGGTTGTAGCAGATATCGCAGAAGAGGAACAAGGAGGTGGTGGTGTTATCATAGACGAGCTTGAGAGGAGGAGCAGGAGTACGAGGCCGAGCTCGAACCCGAGCTTGAGTTTCCACGAGCGTGCCGCATCCGCGGGCAACTCCTGCACCCACAAGCTAAATGTTAGCTGCGCTCTTGCGCTCTTCTACTCACTCACGTCCAAAAAGCCGCCGCCAGAACATGCCGCCCAACCAGGAGCAAGAGTTTATCTGCGAGTGTGCTGGGCAGATCCACTTATCCGCGAGTGTGCTAGGCAGATCCACCGATAGCTACCACCCTAGACACTTTTAGGGCAAGGTTCTTAGAATATTCCTTGAAACTCCATCTATATAAAAAGTTAATCTTTATAATGAACATTTAATTTCTTTAGTGATCAATGATGCGGCATCTCAAATATGTACTTAGAATTAAATAATTCTTGCTATCAAAGTTTTAGGATCACCAACTTGATCCGTTAGCCTCGTGTCATAGGCACTCGTTTGTAGTATTTAACATCGGTTCTAGAGCTCCTTTTCCTATCTTTCTAGGCTTCCATAGTGTAGAGTTCTCTATGGCTCACACTTTTCTCTTTGCTACTTCTCTCTTCGCTGTTCTTGCTAGCGCTGTTCTAGCTACCAACACCAACAACTCATGTTTCCCAGGTAAGACTCTGCAAGCGATTTTACAACCAGTCACAAGCTTTATGTTCGCAGGCGATGCCACCGTCCAAATGTATAACGGCGACCTCAAACTCATGAGAGATCTCGAAGTTGGAGACAAGGTATTGTATTGCTCTTAAGTTTCTCGAAAGCCCATCTAAACGTGCCAGATCTAAAGGTTGCAGTGAGCAAAAACGTGTTCTCCGATGTCTACGCATTCGGCCACAAGGACGCCGATGTGATCTCCGAGTTCATCCAGGTCCACACCGCCTCAGACATGATCGAGCTTAGCGAGGGCCACTTCATCCCAGTCGACGCCAAGGGAAAGCTTGTGTACAAGCGAGCCAAGGATCTCCAGGTTGGAGAAACTCTCTGGGGATCATCTCAAATCACTGGTAACATCATACTTCTTTTGAGACTTTGCTCTTACTTTTGACAATTATAGAACTTTCCAAGGTGGAGAAGCTGGGCCTCTACAACCCATTCACTCTCTCCGGCAACATCATGGTTAACAACGTGGAGGCTTCCTCCCACAGCGAGTGGTTCCTGGACTCCCTCTTTGATGCCATTGGCGCAACTGAGTACCTCCCATATGCATACCAGGCCGTGCTCGCTCCACTTCGTGCCATCTACAACATTGTTGGGAAGGAAATCTATGGAAAGGGTTATGCTGCCGTCAATTCTTGTGTCAACGTTGCTGAATTTGGAATGAAGCACGGAGGAAGCATTGCTCTCACCGTTGGAATCGCTGGAGTTGCAACAGCAATGCTGGCCACGAAGTCTTGAGCAAAAATCAGGAGTAAATAAGAGAGAAATAATCACAATCCAGATCAAGTCAATGTAAATCTCCAGAACAAGAACAAAAGAAATGAGTGAAGAAACTGTGTGATGTCAAACAAAAGCTTCATTTCATGACATGCATCACAAAGATGCATAGATGTTTTCCAAGTTTTTCAAATGTATAAGAGGTTCTAAATGTATAATAAGGATAGTGGGTAAGTCGGGCATAGTTGACTAACCTAAGGTATAGTTTAGCTTTTGTTTGTGTTTTTGTCATTGTTTTGTGTCTGGATTGGGTCTAAGCTTAAATTTCATATTATGTTAGTTGGTGGAGTATTTATATCCTCGCATTAGACTACTAGTATGCTGAAATAGTATTAAATTTCATTTGGCTCCATTTTACATGTTAGTTCTAGCATTGGGATGGTAAATGCTCTAATGTTATTTTAAGTTGCTTCACATTCCTATCCCTTCACTTTTTGTGCTGTACATTCAAGAATCCGTTCTATGCTTTAGTGCTATTACCCTTTAACCTTATCTTAGGAGTTTGGCACTATTCCTTCATTCAATAGTCTAAGGCCCTGAAACTCAAGTTCTACACCATTGTCCTTGGGATACATGGCATGTGATATATAGCACATGTGCTTCATGGTTATCATATGGTAAATCATCATAGGATAAAAAGGTAAAAATCATGTGATATAAATTTTTATATTCCATGCACTCACATTGATGGAGTTGAAGAGTAGCTTTGATTGTCTTTGAGGAATGCTTAGATTTATATTTTTAATTTAGATCTAGTTTTTGGTTTAGATAATTAGTTTAGTTATTTGATGTTATGTGGTTGCAACTAAATAATTAATTTCAGTTGATGGTGACATTCATGGCAAATGGTGCAACTCTTCTTACTCTTTCTGCCCATCCTTATATCTGGTCAAATTTTTTCTGTAGAAATCCCAAAGATGATATTGATCATTGGTTCAATCACTTTACATTGATTGCCAATTATTATTTTTGAAATGATATCTAATATTTACACAAGTTTTTCACATATCTCCAAGAGACATTGTTGTAGTGGTACAATGGTTTAAGTGTGGAACCTCCTCCCAAATGTCTTCAAGCATGCATTTAGAAATGTTGATAATTGTGATGATGCCTTCTAACAATTGCATCATCTTTGTCAGGGACCGTTTAAGTCAGTTATGCAATTTAATGTTTGAATCTAAAGCCTCTTACTTCGTGTAGAGCTTAAGTAAATAAAAATCAGAAATATTTTCAAAAGAAATATAAAATGATTTGCTACACTTTAGATGTACCAATGCTTTGTTTGTTTAATAGTAGTGCTTATTATTTATTAATCTAATTGATCAATAGGAAGTTTATAATTTCTAAACACGAGATTAAATTTATTACACATTAACCATTAAATGTTCTAGCATTAAATGGTAGAATATCCTAGAGTATTTAAATATATTCTAAATGTCTACTACCAATTCTAAATGGACAATCTATATTATCTCACTTAAGTAAGTGATAAACCAAATTTCCATTACCTAAACAAACATCCATAAATTTTTTATTGAAATCATGCAAATTGAACCTGCCTCAAGGCCTACAACTGGACAACCTGTGTGCCTTGGGCCATTATCACTTTATTATTATAGATAGAATTGTAACAAAAAAAGTGTAAAGAATAAATAGAAATTTCTATGTTGTACATATTGATTTTTTTCAAGTCATCTACATATAGGAGGAGCTAGAACTAAGACATATCTCATTTTATAGCTATTAAATATTAAATTTAATGCTTAATCTAGATTTATACTTATCATTATATTCTAAAATATATTACCCTAAACCGTAAATATCAAATAATATTTAAGATATAACCCCTACTGATTGTTTAACACCATATCAATGTTTTTCATATCTTCAATACAGTGCATAAACAGCAAAGAAATATCTAACTTCCAACCAGTTTTCAGCTTCTGGACATATCACACTTAGATCATCACTGAAGTTGAACCCAATTTTTGCTATAAAATGTCCATATTCCTAAACATAAATATTTAGATACTTAAATATAAAAATAAAAAACTCACAAAGTATGATGATGAAAAATTGCCAAATAATCATCCAATCCAGCCAACCTTGAATCTGTAGAAAAAATAAAATAACCTGACTCAGAATACTTAAGGCTCATCCCAAGTGCTATACTTCTTATATGTTGAAGTTCAAATTCAGTAGTTTTAAGAATCCTAGCTGTTTGTAAAGCTTCCAGCACTTCCTAAAAAACATAAAGAATAAAAGTAAAAAAATTTCAAATGATATAATATAATACCATGATAGGAATGTTGTACATTGATTTCCTACTTTGGACAGTTTAGTCCCAGGGTCCTTTTGTAAATGCCGCTCTGAAAGTACAAAAACATTTTAGATTAAAAGCTAAAAATATTTGCTTGCCGAGAAAGATCCTAAACATCGCCTGTGTTGCCCATCTCATCACGTTGTTAGCTAAGCAATTTGGATTTTCACAAAGCATCATTGTAAGGCCGCCACACTTGGTTTTTGAGCACGGAATGTATTTTGCGTTAGCAGCCAGCACAGCAGTGGAGAATAAACATTCTCCAGCCTTAGTCTGTGAAAGAACAGGAGTAAGCATCACAGAAACGATACTGATTTACCTGATATTCTGGCATGACAAGAAAAGTGATTTACCTTAGATTTTGGCTCGAGCAGCATTGTGTCCTGAGAATTGGTGACCTTGTCCAATCTACCCCCACAATCCTGTACAAAAATGAAATGGAATTAAACGTCACGTGTAATAAGGAAGAATGATTTACTTGCGACTTGAGCAACATCATCTCTGTTATTCCCTCTGAATGCATTATGTCACATACGGCCGCGTCCTTGGCCACCCTGCCCTGGACACCAAGCTTGTCCCAAAGACGATCGTCAAAGACTGCCTTGGCAGGGACAAGCTTGGTGCCAGCCACACACGGCAGCACGTCGCGTAGAGCATCTTCAGCGAAAAAGAGGCCCATCTTTCTATTGATGCCAATACCGCGGAGATCCACCACGACGCACTTTCTGATCCCGATCGCGTCCACAGCGTCCAGCTCCTTGACAGGATCCTCTCCACGGTCATGAGACGCCTGGACGAACTTCCTGGCCGACAGTGTCATGGGCATGCCCCGGAAGTCGTCGTAGTTGACGACCCAGTCCAGAGAGCCATACTGCAATGCCTTGGTGGGAACCGCCAGAAGGATGTAGCCAGTGGAGACCCGATTCTGCCAGATGGATTCCTTATAGACAAGGACTTGTTTAGCATCAAGCTCTCCTAAAGTTCCATCGATCACGAATTCCGCCGGAGGACCCCGACACCGCAGGCCGAGCTCGAACGTGGAAATGCAGCCCACGGCTTCGATGCTCCTGATCTGGCATGGCTCCAGCGGCGTCATTGAAGGCTCCATTTCGTTGTCGTACAAGTAGGCTGGAATGCTCCAAGGCGCTCCCCAGTAAAGGGCATTTGCATGTGTACGACGCTGCTTGGGGCAGATGTTTCCATGAGCGTAGCTCAGGTGATCAAGCAACGTCGTGTCGGGGCAGCCGCATGCAGTCAACTGCCGGTTGTAGCAGATATCGCAGAAGAGGAACAAGGAGGTGGTGGTGTTATCATAGACGAGCTTGAGAGGAGGAGCAGGAGCACGAGGCCGAGCTCGAACCCGAGCTCGAGTTTCCGCGAGCGTGCCACATCCGCGGGCAACTCCTGTGCCCACAAGCTAAATGTTAGCTGCGCTCTTGCGCTCTTCTACTCACTCACCTCCAAAAAGCCGCCGCCAGAACATGCCGCCCAACCAGGAGCAAGAGTTTATCTGCGAGTGTGCTGGGCAGATCCACTTATCCGCGAGTGTGCTAGGCAGATCCACCGATAGCTATAGACACTTTTAGGGCAAGGTTCTTAGAATATTCCTTGAAACTCCATTTTGCTTTCATTCTTTTAATGCTATATAAAAAGTTAATCTTTATAATGAACATTTAATTTCTTTAGTGAGTCGATGATGCGGCATCTCAAATATGTACTTAGAATTAAATAATTCTTTCTATCAAAGTTTTAGGATCACCAACTTGATCCGTTAGCCTCATGTCATAGGCACTCGTTTGTAGTATTTAACATCGGTTCTAGAGCTCCTTTTCCTATCTTTCTAGGCTTCCATAGTGTAGAGTTCTCTATGGCTCACACTTTTCTCTTTGCTACTTCTCTCTTCGCTGTTCTTGCTAGCGCTGTTCTAGCTACCAACACCAACAACTCATGTTTCCCAGGTAAGACTCTGCAAGCGATTTTACAACCAGTCACAAGCTTTATGTTTGCAATCAAAACACAGGCGACGCCACCGTCCAAATGTATAACGGCGACCTCAAACTCATGAGAGATCTCGAAGTTGGAGACAAGGTATTGTATTGCTCTTAAGTTTTTCGAGAGCCCAGCTAAACGTGCCAGGTCTAAAGATTGCAGTGAGCAAAAACGTGTTCTCCGATGTCTACGCATTCGGCCACAAGGACACCGATGTGATCTCCGAGTTCATCCAGGTCCACACCGCCTCAGACATGATCGAGCTTAGCGAGGGCCACTTCATCCCAGTCGACGCCAAGGGAAAGCTTGTGTACAAGCGAGCCAAGGATCTCCAGGTTGGAGAAACTCTCTGGGGATCATCTCAAATCACTGGTAACATCATACTTGTTTTGAGACTTTGCTCTTACTTTTGATAATTATAGAACTTTCCAAGGTGGAGAAGCTGGATCTCTACAACCCATTCACTCTCTCCGGCAACATCATGGTTAACAACGTGGAGGCTTCCTCTCACAGCGAGTGGTTCCTGGACTCCCTCTTTGATGCCATTGGCGCAACTGAGTACCTCCCATATGCATACCAGGCCGTGCTCGCTCCACTTCGTGCCATCTACAACATTGTCGGGAAGGAAATCTATGGAAAGGGTTATGCTGCCGTCAATTCTTGTGTCAACGTTGCTGAATTTGGAATGAAGCACGGAGGAAGCATTGCTCTCACCATTGGAATCAATGGAGTTGCAACAGCAATGCTGGCCACGAAGGCTTGAGCAAAAATCAGGAGTAAATAAGAGAGAAATAATCACAATCCAGATCAGGTCAATGTAAATCTCCAGAACAAGAATGAAAGAAATGAGTGAAGAAACTGTGTGATGTCAAACAAAAGCTTCATTTCATGACATGCATCACAAAGATGCATAAATGTTAAGTTTCTCAATTGTATAGGGGGTTTTAAATGTATAGTAAAGATAGTCGGGCATAGTTGACCAACCTAAGGTATAATTTCTTTTGTTTGTGTTTTTGTCATTGTTTTGTGTTTGGATTGGGTGTAAGCTTAAATTCTATACCATGTTAGTTGGTGGAGTATTTATATCCTCACGTTAGACTACTAATATGTTGAAATAATATGAAATTTCATTTGGTTCTGTTTTGCGTGTTAATTTTAGCATTGGGATGGTAAATGCTCTAATGTTGTTCTAAGTTACTTCACATTCCTATCCCTTCACTTTTTGGGCTGTACATTCAAGAGCCCATTCTGTGCTCTTGTGCCATTACCCTTTAACCCTATCTTAGGAGTTTGGCACTATTCCTTCATTCAATGGCTTAAGGCCCTGAAACTCAAGTTTTGCACCATTGTCCTTAGGACACATGGCATGTGATATATGGCATATGTGCTTCATGGTTATCATATGGTAAATCATCATAGGATAAAAGGTAAAAATCATGTGATATAAATTTTTATATTCGATGCACTCATATTGACGGAGTTGAAGAGTAGCCTTGATTGTCTTTGAGGAATGCTTAGATTTATGTTTTTAATTTAGATCAAGTTTTTGGTTTAGATAATTAGTTTAGTTATTTGATGTTATGTGGTTGCAACTAAATAATTAATTTCAGTTGATGGTGATATTCATGGCAAATGGTGCAACTCTTCTAACTCTTTCTACCCATCCTTATATCTGGTAAAATGTTTTTTGTAGAAATCCCAAAGATGATAATGATCATTGGTTCAATCACTTTACATTGATTGCCAATTATTATTTTTGAAATGATATCTAATATTTACACAAGTTTTTCACATATCTCCAAAAGACATTGTTGTAGTGGTACAATGGTTTAAGTGTGGAACCTCCTCCCAAATGTCTTCAAGCATGCATTTAGAAATATTGATAATTGTGATGATGCCTTCTAACAATTGCATCATCTTTGTTAGGGACCATCTAAGTCAGTTATGCAATTTAATGTTTGAATCTAAAGCCTCTTACTTTGTGTAGAGTTTAAGTAAACAAAAATCAGAATTTTCAAAAGAAATATAAAATGATTTGCTACACTTTAGATGTACCAATGCTTTGTTTGTTTAATAGTAGTGCTTATTATTTATTAATCTAATTGATTGATAGGAAGTTTATAATTTCTAAACACGAGATTAAATTTATTACACATTAACCATTAAATGTTCTAGCATTAAATGGTAGAATATCCTAGAATATTTAAATATATTCTAAATATCTACTACCAAATCTAAATGGACAATCTATATTATCTCACTTAAGTAAGTGATAAACTAACTTTCCATTACCTAAACAAACATCCATAAATTTTTTATTGAAATCATGCAATCTTAATTGAAATCTTAATCTAGATTTATACTTATCATTATATTCTAAAATATATTACCCTAAACCCTAATTATCCAAGAATAACCCCTACTGATTGTTTAACACCATATCACATTACCATTCAAACCTAACAATTTTGTGGAGATGTTTTCCATATCTTCAATACAGTGCATAAACAGCAAAGAAATATCTAACTTCCAACCAGTTTTCAGCTTCTGGACATATCACACTTACATCATCACTGAAGTTGAACCCAATTTTTGCTATAAAATGTCCATATTCCTAAACATAAATATTTAGATACTTAAATATAAAAATAAAAAACTCACAAAGTATGATGATGAAAAATTGCCAAATAATCATCCAATCCAGCCAACCTTGAATCTGTAGAAAAAATAAAATAACCTGACTCAGAATACTTAAGGCTCATCCCAAGTGCTATACGTCTTATATGTTGAAGTTCAAATTCAGTAGTTTTAAGAATCCTAGCAGTTTGTAAAGCTTCCAGCACTTCCTAAAAAACATAAAGAATAAAATTTATAAGAAATTTCAAATGATATAATATAATACCATGATAGGAATGTTGTACATTGATTTCCTACTTTGGATCAACGTAGACAGTTTAGTCCCAGGGTCCTTTTGTAAATGCCGCTCTTAAAGTACAAAAACATTTTAGATTAAAAGCTAAAAATATTTGCTTGCCGAGAATGATCCTAAACATCGCCTGTGTTGCCCATCTCATCACGTTGTTAGCTAAGCAATTTGGATTTTCACAAAGCATCGTTGTAAGGCCGCCACACTTGGTTTTTGAGCACGGAATGTATTTTGCATTAGCAGCCAGCACAGCAGTGGAGAATAAACATTCACCAACCTTAGTCTGTGAAAGAACAGTAGTAAGCATCACAGAAACGATACTGATTTACCTGATATTCTGGCATGACAAGAAAAGTGATTTACCTTAGATTTTGGCTCGAGCAGCATTGTGTCCTGAGAATTGGTGACCTTGTCCAATGTACCCCCACAATCCTGTAAAAAAATGAAATGGAATTAATCTTCACGAGTAATAAGGAAGAATGATTTACTTGCGACTTGAGCAACATCATCTCTGTTATTCCCTCTGAATGCATTATGTCACATACGGCCGCGTCCTTGGCCACCCTGCCCTGGACACCAAGCTTGTCCCAAAGACGATCGTCAAAGACTGCCTTGGCAGGGACAAGCTTGGTGCCAGCCACACACGCCAGCACGTCGTATAGAGCATCTTCGGCGAAAAAGAGGCCCATCTTTCTATTGATGCCAATACCGCGGAGATCCACCACGACGCACTTTCTGATCCCGATCGCGTCCACAGCGTTCAGCTCCTTGACAGGATCCTCTCCACGGTCATGAGACGCCTGGACGAACTTCCTGGCCGACAGTGTCATGGGCATGCCCCGGAAGTCGTCGTAGTTGACGACCCAGTCCAGAGAGCCATACTGCAATGCCTTGGTGGGAACCGCCAGAAGGATGTAGCCAGTGGAGACCCGATTCTGCCAGATGGATTCCTTATAGACGAGGACTTGTTTAGCATCAAGCTCTCCTAAAGTTCCATCGATCACGAATTCCGCCGGAGGACCCGACACCGCAGGCCGAGCTCAAACGTGGAAATGCAGCCCACGGCTTCGATGCTCCTGATCTGGCATGGCTCCAGCGGCGTCATTGAAGGCTCCATTTCGTTGTCGTACAAGTAGGCTGGAATGCTCCAAGGCGCTCCCCAGTAAAGGGCATTTGCATGTGTACGACGCTGCTTGGGGCAGATGTTTCCATGAGCGTAGCTCAGGTGATCAAGCAACGTCGTGTCGGGGCAGCCGCATGCAGTCAACTGCCGGTTGTAGCAGATATCGCAGAAGAGGAACAAGGAGGTGGTGGTGTTATCATAGACGAGCTTGAGAGGAGGAGCAGGAGCACGAGGCCGAGCTCGAACCCGAGCTCGAGTTTCCGCGAGCGTGCCACATCCGCGGGCAACTCCTGTGCCCACAAGCTAAATGTTAGCTGCGCTCTTGCGCTCTTCTACTCACTCACCTCCAAAAAGCCGCCGCCAGAACATGCCGCCCAACCAGGAGCAAGAGTTTATCTGCGAGTGTGCTGGGCAGATCCACTTATCCGCGAGTGTGCTAGGCAGATCCACCGATAGCTATAGACACTTTTAGGGCAAGGTTCTTAGAATATTCCTTGAAACTCCATAACTCGTTTTATTTTGCTTTCATTCTTTATATAAAAAGTTAATCTTTATAATGAACATGCGGCGACCTCAAACTCATGAGAGATCTCGAAATTGGAGACAAGGTATTGTATTGCTCTTAAGTTTCTCGAAAGCCCATCTAAACGTGCCAGATCTATAGGTTGCAGTGAGCAAAAACGTGTTCTCGGATGTCTACGCATTCGGCCACAAGGACGCCGATGTGATCTCCGAGTTCATCCAGGTCCACACCACCTCAGACATGATCGAGCTTAGCGAGGGCCACTTCATCCCAGTCGACGCTAAGGGAAAGCTTGTGTACAAGAGAGCCAAGGATCTCTAGGTTGGAGAAACTCTCTGGGGATCATCTCAAATCACTAGTAACATCATACTTCCTTTGAGACTTTGCTCTTATTTTTGACAATTATAGAACTTTCCAAGGTGGAGAAGCTGGGTCTCTACAACCCATTCACTCTCTCCGGCAACATCATGGTTAACAACGTGGAGGCTCCCTCTCACAGCGAGTGGTTCCTGGACTCCCTCTTTGATGCCATTGGCGCAACTGAGTACCTCCCATATGCATACCACGCCATGCTCGCTCCACTTCGCGCCATCTACAACATCGTCGGCAAGGAAATCTATGGAAAGGGTTATGCTGCCGTCAATTCTTGTGTCAACGTTGCTGAATTTGGAATGAAGCACGGAGGAAGCATCGCTCTTGCTGGTGGAATCGCTGGAGTTGCAACAGCAATGCTGGCCACGAAGGCTTGATGAAAAACCAGAAGTAGAATAAAATGTAAATTTCATTAACATATTTTATGCTTTTGATTATTCCCCATATATTCTCAATGGTTTATTGTTTGTTTAGTGGATATACCTAGATATTTTAGAACTTTTTACCATCTAATGGTTGTTATTCCTTTAGATTAATCTCGTGTTTATAATTTATGATTAAAGCATACTCTAGCTTATCTAGCTTTTATACCATTAGGTTAAACTTGTGGTTGTTAAAAAAGTTCTTAAACATGATGGAAAGTGTATTGTGTGGTTTATATGCTCAACTAGGAAAAACATTTTCTTGTAATACATAAATCATAATAATTTGTTATAATACAAACTAAGCAAACCCAACTTTTCTAAAATGTAATGTGTCACAATTTATTATTATTTATCTAAAAAAAAGGCTTGATGTACCACAAGTAAAATAAAATAAAATTTCAAAAAATAGAAAAAGAAAAGAAAACTTTTGATTATTCCCCTTCTTTCTTTATATCCAACTCCCAATTTTATATTCTAAATGGTTCATTTGCATCTTGGTAGTTGATATACCTAAAATATAGTTGAATATTCTAGAATAGTAATAGTAATTTAATGGCTATTATTTATTTATAATAATTTTATCATTAAATTTAAACATGGTTATAATTTATAAAATTTTCCCAAACACCTTCTAGCTCTAACTATTATACCATTAGATAAATCTTGTGTTTATCAAAAACATTCTTAAAAATAATAATTTATTATTATTTTTCTAAAAATATTATTATAATGCTATTAAATAATAATAGTATCTTTAAATATGAATCTAAGTATATTTATATTTTAATTAATATATTAAATTAAGTGATTAGTTTCAAAATTTACAAAATTTGTTTCATTAATTTAATGAAAATTACTTTTGTGAGTGTTTAGAATATGGAAAGGGAATATAAAAAATATGCCCCAAAAACCCTAATTTATATATAGAAGCGAGTGGTTTGGATTGAAACCAATCCAATGGCTACCAAAATCCCACTATGCTAATATTAGTATATGGCATAGTAGCCGTACACTTGGCCCTCACATCATCCCCTCCTCTTGGAATAATGGAAAACCATCAGGGTTCTCTTGTAAACTGGCCAGGATCTGGAGGAACGTCAAGAGGAGGCATCGGCAGATCTGTAAGTGGTATTAATTGTTCCTGATCCTTTTGTATGAAGTGTTTCAACCGCTGCACATGCACAATCTCTGGAGGATCGGCCTGTTGGACGTCATGCCGAACCTCATAAACTTGTGGTCTAACTTGCCGCAACACCTGATACGGTCCTTTCCACTGCGCAAGAAGCCCCTTAGATAAACCACGTACTGTAAGATGGGGAAAACGGACTAACACCAAATCATCCACTTTGTACTCTGTAGGTGAACGATGATAAGAGTTGTAGCGCCGTTGTTGTCCCACTTATACGTAGCCTAAGTGTTCGGCAGACTCAGTTTGGACAAGTGGAAGAATGCTTGTCAAATACTGATCCCACGACCTAACATCGGCAGCTCGTGGCAATCGCGAAGGTAAACCTAGCTTTGTTGATAATATTGGATCATGACCATATAGGAGTTTATATGGTGAAGCACCAACAAAACTCTACACCCCTGTGACATATGCATATTGAAGAGACGGCAAATAACCATCCCAATTAGAATGTTGAAAGTTCACATACTTCGCAATTGTAGCGCACGTGGTTTTTACCCTTTATCCTATGGTGATTTACCATAGGATAACACCATGAAGCAGAACCTAAACCCTCTTTGTGCCACGTGACAGATGCCATGTGTCATATGCCACGTGTCCAAAGGACCGTGGTGTGGAACCCGAGGTTCAGGGCCTTGGGCCACTGAACGAAGGAACGGTGCCAAACTCCCAAGCATGGAGCCAAGGAGTGACGGAACCGAACCACGAAGCAACTCCCGAGCGTACAACCCAAGGAGCAAAGGGACAGGAGCCCGGAGCGACTTGGAACAGTCCTAGAGCAACCAGCATCCCAATGCCAGGACCAGCATGCAAATTGGAGCCAAATGAAGTTTTGCGCTATTTCGGCATACCGGTGGCCTAACGTGAGGATATAGGTACTCCACCAGCTAGCATGGAATGGAACTTGGGCTTAGACCCAAGCCGGACGCAAAACAAGGACAGGCACGCAAGCGGGAGCTAGACTATGCCTCAGGTTGGTCGGCCATGCCCGACCTACCCACTATCTCTACTATACATTTGGAACCCCCCACAGCCCCCCCCCTTGAGGAACACACGCTTTGGGCTTTCACCCCAAGCCTCCCTTAGTATCAGGAGTTAGTCTCTGGGACAAGCTCGAAACTTACTAAATATGGAATATCTTTAGATTGTGAATTTGGACACGGGATGAACACCGTTGTGTTCAGGCCGATCTCTACATTCCGTAGATGTGCCAAATGAGCAAATCTGGACACTTTCCATAAATAGCATTTGGGACCGAAATGAGACTAACACAAAGGGCATGATAGCGAGGGTGTTTGGCAGACACGGTAAGCTATCATGTAGCGATATTGAGGGACAAATCTCAATACGCGAGGGTTCTTGTCAAGCCAGTGCAAGACAGAGCAAAAGAGAACTAAAAAGCCAGGCCAAGTATGCTTGGCTGAATAGACACTTAGGAATTCCGTCCTTATGCTTATCCGGCCAAGTACAGATGCAAAGTCCAGTTTATTAACACTTGAACAAGAGGGGCTGATAAAGGGTCCAGCAATACCGACCTCCTGCCATCGTGGCAATAAGGTAAGAGTGTCTGTAAGGACTGGTCGACAGGTAACTTTCGATACCCGAAGTCACATGCGCGACACTCTCCCCCCCTAGGGAAGATCGACGTCCTCGTCGATGCATACTCGAGTCTAGAATACCGTCAAGGAAACAACTCCAGAAAAAGTTCACGGTACTCACACTATGTGAGAAATGCACCAACTTAAATGAGTTAGGAGGCAACCTCTTTGTCTAACGCGGATGTGCTACCAGCTCAGACACCTTCCAGCCGTCGCTGACAAGGAAATGACCAACGGAGTCAGCCACCCTTGCTGCTCTGGGAGTCACCCAGCTTACAAAAGTGTGATATGCCCTGCCCGCAGAGACATAGAGAGAGGAACTAGAGGCCCCAACCCTCCTGAGCAAAGAAACCAAACCCGTCGGTAAGGTTTAGATAGACTACTGTAAACAGGCAGTTAGAGTTGTTTACACAGTCACGCCCTTTCAACGGAATAAGGAACATCGACAGAGAGGCGGGTGATGTGACCAGTCGACAGTAGCTACCCCATGACTAAAGATTTCACCATGCACACGAAGTGCCGAAGCCAGTCTGCCCATTACTGGCCCAAACTCAAAGAACAATAGATGGACAATATCAAAGTTATAGACAATGATATCTTAGAGTCGGAATTATCAGTGAATAAATCTTATATTAGAACACACAAGTATTCCAAGTATGTTATCATCTGATAAACTAGTATTATAGGATAGGAACCACCAAGATCACTATCATTGGAAAACATAGGATTAACCATCCAACAAAATTCAATAGCAAGTATATCATCAAGTAAACTCAATGATAAAACTTAACTACCGAAGATGGTAGACAGGATGCCAAACAACTTACTAAAGATAACTCAAAGAACACAAAGTATCATTGACTAACAAGCACAATACTCGCGAATGTATCACCCGAAGGAAATAACATCCTAATCTATAAGAACTAACTCGGGCAATAATCAACAGAACAAAATGAATGTTGCAAAGCAAGCAAATATAGTGTTTATGCCAATCATTGCACTAGCCAATCCAGATAGATCCCAGCCAATAACACCAAGGAACTCAAGTTGCCTAAGCAAGTGTCAGCAACATCCTACTGATGTCTCAATCCCAAGAGACCAAACCAGAGCAAACCACAAATAATATGTGGTATTGCGAAAAGCCATAAGCTATCAAAGATAAGAACTAACCATAATGAAAGATCATCAAAATTATCCCATCAATAAAGAGATGCATAATCACCATCTAAGAAGGAATCCACCATCCTGAAGAACGGCAAACCATTCTATACCAACAATAATTAAGCAAAACCTTTTTGACAAGGATAATCAACTATCCCAGATAATAGTCAATCATCACCAATGATTGGTAGATGCAAAAGCCAACTTCAACATCGAAGCTAATAAGTCAAAATGTCTTCCCCAACAACTTCTAACAAATGGAACAACGAGTATAAAACTCAAAGAACCAAAAGTTCGAAGAAGTCTATAGCCAAGTCTTTCCTAACAATGATCACAAGTCTCACATGAACTAACTTTAATGCTAAAGAAGAAATTATGGTGCAACCCACAACATTTTCCTCAACACATCCATAACCTAAACTTCATAATGCAAAGCTAATGAAGAGCATACCTGCATCAATCTAAAAGCTAAGCATAACAAAGTTATGCTCGATAAGTGATCACCAAACAATCCTCCATGAATCCATCTATAACAAGACGTAACTCACTTCATAACAAACACAAGAAGAACCATCAATGATCGATATATTCCAACTCAAATCCAATAAGGATTCAAACATTCCAATATCAATCACTAACTCTTTTGCTTGTAGAGTTAGCATCGTCCATGACTGAATCACTTTTCAAGGAAAAGCCAAAGCTCAACCTTTACTAAATAATCTCGTGTAGAACACAACTAACTCAACTTGTCACTCAGTTTATTTGAATGTCAAAATAGTTGCTAACTAGCAAATGCACCAATGCCAATAACACAAGCCATAGCCAAATTATCAACACTATCTTCATTAAGACTAATGAAACTCGACATCAATCTTGCGGAGAGACATCTCATTTCACTGAAATCTCAATATCAACAATGTCAATGACAAGGCATCACTTCAATGCCATCAACACCAGAACAAAATGAGAAGAAAGCATGAGTGTATCACCACTCAAAACTCTCTAGCAACTAAGCTAACCAAGGTCGAAGATACTTTACTCAATATCTGAGACCAATTCTTCAACATTACTCAGGTACGGATAACACATCATCAAGGAGTGATTCACCACGTCCAGACTCAATGAAATCCAACACCACAAACTAAATGCAACCAAATGATATCGACAGAAGTAGAGTCGATATGCCAACATGGAAAACCCATGTAAGTCTAACGACACGATCCTCCGCAACCCCATCCGGTAAAGCAAGCCCATCACTGCTAAATCATCATCAAGCGAAGCAAGTGTCAAAAGCCTTTGACAAAGTCTACAAGTAATCACTAGTCGCAAAGCAACTAACAATCACTCTTTCAACTTGCCTTCACAAGACCCAAACACTAAACTCACGTCATCGAGTCATACACTTGTCCAACATAAACGTGATACCTCCAGTATGAGATAAAAGTACATAGACAAGCACAAACCAAATGACCACTCAAATCCAACTCAACCACGATAAGCCCACCAAAGCATTTAGCCAATAGCTCTGAGCATGCCTTGAAGAGGCTAGCTATGCATGATCAATACTCAGCTAATACTAAAGTGAAGACCATGAGATGGATCTATATCGGTACACAACCTCCTCATGGACAAAGCTATAGTACGGGTACCAACATCTCAAACTCAAAGAACTAAGTTGAACATCACCATCCTCAACCAAGACACAGGGCCACCAAGACCAAGTCAAGATCAGTGAGAGCTCACTACTCTCATAGAGTCTAACGAAATGCAAAGTGCAACCTGCCACCAAGCATAACACTACAAAAGAAAGGCACAAGGGTCACCTTTCTAGAAAAGTGCAACGGCCACTTTTCTACACTAACTCCAGACTCTATCCAACTCAATTGCAATAGCCCCAAAAGTTAGCATCCCTTTCGGGCCACATCATACAAACTACATACTAAGGTCTAAGCTAACCGAAGTCAAATCCAACCCCTTCACTAGTTTGTATTGGCTTTCGAAAACGGAATGGTTTTTGAGCAAAGTGATAACAAATCAGCCATTAGAAAAGTCTAAGAAAATTTGTGGAAAAATATTTCCATTCTAGAGAAAGAATGACTCTCAGTCTAGGAATGCAAACTTTCAAGACTCAACCAATTTCCTCCTACCAACAACTTCACATAGGTTCACCTCAACACAAATTCTCATGACCCATAGTATGCTTAAGCCTCGAACATCTTTACCCATCTAACCGATATCTAACACCGACATCCGCAAAATGCAAAGTGAACACCCAAGGCTTGATCACGAAGACCACATCTTCGGATATCCATATTGCATTAACACTCTTCTTCAATCACCTTCAAGATTCAATGTGAAGTCAAAACACTAACAAGAAAAATGACATGAAAAATCAAAGTTTAAGGAAAATTCCTCATCACTCGAAATAACAATGCCACTTCCACTAACACCATGCTAGCAATGTCAATGCCCCAACTACACACCTTCTCCATCCAACAATCTACTCCAAGTGCTAACGGATCAACAGATGAGCTATAGCAAATGAATGTTACAACCCATTTCTAACACCTAATAGGCAAACTCAAAGAAACAAGGTACCAAGATAAGCTTAGTATAATGGACCATCACTGAGAATCCAGTCAAAGCTACTACAATGCTACTTCGTGCAAGTAGACTAGCTTCACTATCAAGCACTTTGGGGTTGATCATCATTTACCAAAGCAACTTCGTAAACACATTGCTCACTATCACATGGATATGATATAAGTATCACAATAACTTGATCATCAATCAAGCAACACTATGAGCAATGCCCATGTCATTACTTCAAAGGTTTATGTGAATATCAAGTGTCAACTCGATTCGACAAAATGCAACATAAATGCCACACCCCACCAATAGAGATTTACAACACCCGACAATACTAACTTTTGTTTACATCACAGACAAACTCATGCCACTCTCTTTCTGACCAATCTCAAAACTAATCCAACACCAAGCTACACAAGGAGCAATAGCAAGGTTCCCCGGAAAAGAATTGAGCATTGCAACCCAAGTCTTCCAATAGCAAGCCTAGACAAAATGGTATAGCACTTCACCGCTATCCATCCCACAACTCACCATTGTAAGGCCACCATCTCCAACATGCATCAAGATAGGGACTCTTGATTGCATGATGTGAACACAAGCAATGAGTTAACACCTCGTTGCAAATCATCTCTCCAAGAAGAGAAAATGATTTACGTATTTGATCCTTCGTCCCCGATGACTCTCGTTTCGGTCTCATCTTTGACCAAACCTCAAGTTTGCTTTCACACTGCCTTCAATTCAATCGAGGAAAAGTTTATGAGAGAGCACGGCCATGACTACTTGAACCAATAGACTAATTCCTATAATCTTGATTGATCCACTTGTAACCATGCCTAGGAAGGATCTACTAGTGCCGTGCTAAACAACTACGGGCTAGCCTATTTGCCACTCATAGCAAACCCAGGGAGGTTTGCTTTCACCCATGGTACATGGAACAACTTACGGAACCACTGGAACCAATGCGAAGTCTTTGCACCCTAACGTGTACCACTTAGATCATCGTTTTCATCTCTGCGTATGCAACGAGACTAGTTGCCCAATCTCATTGGATAATACTCGCCGAGACTCATTCTCTGATACCAAATGTAGCGCACATGGTTTTTACCCTTTATCCTATGGTGATTTACCATAGGATAACACCACGAAGCGGAACCTAAACCCTCTTTGTGCCACGTGACAGATGCCATGTGTCATATGCCACGTGTCCAAAGGACCGTGGTGTGGAACCTGAGGTTCAGGGCCTTGGGCCACTGAACGAAGGAACGGTGCCAAACTCCCAAGCATGGAGCCAAGGAGTGACGGAACCGAACCACGAAGCAACTCCCGAGCGTACAGCCCAAGGAGCAAAGGGACAAGAGCCCGGAGTGACTTGGAACAGTCCTAGAGCAACCAGCATCCCAATGCCAGGACCAGCATGCAAAACGGAGCCAAATGAAGTTTTGCGCTATTTCGGCATACCGGTGGCCTAACGTGAGGATATGGGTACTCCACCAGCTAGCATGGAATGGAACTTGGGCTTAGACCCAAGCCAGACGCAGAACAAAGGCAGGCACGCAAGCGGGAGCTAGACTATGCCTCAGGTTGGTCAGCCATGCCCGACCTACCCACTATCCCTACTATACATTTGGAACCCCCCACAGCCCCCCCCCCTTGAGGAACACACGCTTTGGGCTTTCACCCCAAGCCTCCCTCAGTATCAGGAGTTGGTCTCTGGGACAAGCTCGAAACTTACTAAATATGGAATGTTCTTAGATTGTGAATTTGGACACGAGACGAACACCGTTGTGTTCAGGCCGATCTCTACATTCCGTAGATGTGCCAAATGAGCAAATCTGCACACTTTCCATAAATAGCATTTGGGACCGAAATGAGACTAACACAAAGGGCATGATAGCGAGGGTGTTTGGCAGACACGGTAAGCTATCATGTAGCGATATTGAGGGACCAATCTCAATACGCGAGGGTTCTTGTCAAGCCAGTGCAAGATAGAGCAAAAGAGAACTAAAAAGCCAAGCCAAGTATGCTTGGCTGAATAGACACTTAGGAATTCCGTCCTTATGCTCATCCGGCCAAGTACAGATGCAAAGTCTAGTTTACTAACACTTGAACAAGAGGGGCTGATAAAGGGTCCAGCAATACCGACCTCCTGCCATCGTGGCAATAAGGTAAGAGTGTCTGTAAGGACTGGTCAACAGGTAACTTTCGATACCTGAAGTCACATGCGCGACAGCAATGATCCCTTTGAATGTCCGAACGAGCCGTTTCACCAGACTGTCTAATTGTGGATGATAAGCACTCATGAAAGTGTGGCATATCCCCAACCGAGATGTCAAAACATGAAATGCCTCAACCATAAATATGGGACCATTATCCGAAAAAATCCGCTCTAGACAAGAATGCTAGAACACCACTCGATTGAGGAGGAAGTATCCAACAGCAGCTGCAAAGGCACTAGCAAGAGCACCAACTTCCACCTAACGAGTCAAGTAGTCAGAAGCAATAATTACATATTCATTGCCAGCAGTCGACTATGGAAAAGGTCTCATAAGATCAAACGCCACCAACTCAAACGGACAGGAAACTGCAATTGACTCTAACCATCCTTCCGCAACACGAGGGGGAGTATTATGAGCTTGGCACCAAATGCAACTACGCACATACCGGATAATATCACGTCGCATCTTTGGCCAATAGAAAGACTTGTGCAACTTCTTGATTACATGACGATGTCCCATATGCCCACCTAGAACAGAAGAATTATGGTAGGCATGGAGAAACCGCAGAATAAAGACAGAAGGCACCACTAGCCATAAATGATCATCAGGATCCATCCCCATAAAATAAAGAAGGCCGTCGTCAAGGCGATATTGAGAATGTAAATGCTGGAAAGGCAAGTCATCAGCAAGTGATGCAGGATTCTCAAACCCATCTCGAAGCCTTCAAATCCACGGCTCAATCTTTTGAGCCTCACAAATCTCATCAAGAGAAGGTAGATCTTGCTCTATACCTTGTGGACATTGAACGTCAAGTATAGCAACCGCTGATAGCATAGAATCCTTGTCTAGAAAATCCATAGATGCATGAGCAACAGGCTCGTTAGAAACATGATAAGAGAGTGGAGAAGGAAGAGGAGCTCGAAAAAGGGCATCAGCATCAACCATAGAACTCCTTGGGCAATGAATAACATTAAAATTATATATCTGAAGCTTCAAAGCCCATCGAGCAATACGACCAATCAAGTTCTTCTACTTCAATAATGAAGTAATAGTAGCATGGTCACTTTCAAGTAATGTCCGAGAACCATGTAAATATACATGAAGTTTCTCGAAACCCCAGACTGTCGCTAAACACTCCTTCTCTGTCATGGAGTAGTTTATCTCTGCTAGTTGTAATGTACGGTTTATATACGCAATGGGATGGCGCTGACCAAGCACACTCGAGCTCTCTTGCATCAACACACCTCCAACACCAATATCAAAAGCATCCACACGCAAAATAAAAGGTTGAGTGTAGTTAGGATATGCCAAAACCGAAGGAGTCGTCAATAGCTTTTTGAGATCCACAAACGTCTGCTCACAATCCGAAAACCAGATGAAAGATGATAATAATGACTTCAGCAACCCTCGCAACGGTGCAATGCGATCAGAAAAATGATCCACAAAACAACTGAGATACTGCACCTTGCCTAAGAAGCACTGCACATCATTCACACACTTCAGAGTAGGGAACTTTAGAACAACCACAAGTTTGTTAGGATCAACTTGCAAACCCTCACGAGAAATACGGTACGCAAGATAAGTTGTGTCTTTGGACCCAAACATGCACTTCGACCACTTCAGCTTTAAACCAACGTCGCAAAACCAATCCAACACTTTACAAACATCACGAATATGCTCCTCCCACGTCTCTTCCGAGTGGATCAAAATATCATCAATGAAGTCAATAGTCACCTCTGGCATATCGCAAAGAACCTCGTCCATTATCCATTGGAAAGTTGCTGGAACATTGTTCAAACCAAATGGCATCACCAAGAACTCGTACAAACCAAATGGGGTACGAAAAGCAGTTTTAGGATTATCTTCTTTGGCCATCAGTACTTGCCAGTACTCAGAAGCAAGATCCAGCTTGGTGAACCAATGACTTTGCCCCAGACGATCCAAGAGATCAGCAGTGTGAGGAAGAGGGTACACATTCAAGATCGTCACTTCGTTTAATGAACAATAGTCAATGTAGAAACGAATACTCCCATTAGGCTTTGTCACAAGATAAGGTTCACATGCCCATACCTTTGCTTCCATTACTTTTGTTCCTCCACTATTTCCTCTTATGTTTTCGTCTTGTTCTGCTCTTCCTTATTCTAATCCCTCCAATAATCTTTGTGTTGCAACGGTTGACCAGCTTATGAAAGAGTATTCTAATCTCTTTGAATTTGACCTATCCTCTAGGGCCAAAATTGCCACACGTCATCTGATTCCAACCGGGATGCTCGTCCAATCAAGGTTCCTATTCAAGGAGATCAAGATTTTACTTGCAAACGTAAAGGAGATGTTGGACAAGGGTGTTATTCGGAAGTTGCAAAGTCCTTGAAGTAGAGGGATGAAGAGGTATGGAAGTGAGAGGAATGGATAAAACATAAGAAAGTATGAGACAAGGGGAGAAGCCTCAAAGTCACACTTGGCATGATTGTGCTACAACTAATCCATACCAAGAATGAGATCAAAAGTTTGACTCAACACCACCCCCAATGATTGCAATTCAAGCTCGAGATCGCCCATATGCACAACCAAGTCTGCCTCATCCCGTGAATATGCATGTGTACGGCTATTGCCATAAAGAATGAAAACTGGTTTTGCCGCACGACGCAAGTGTAGACGGTAACGTATGGCAACAGGTCGAGCAATAGAAGATAAACTCGAATCTATATCAACTAACACGGAGAGAATAATAGGAGACCTCTTGTTATTAAAATGAGCTTAGAAAATAAACACTGGATGAACGGGTGTCGAGTGAACCCCTTGATGATACTCCCAAAAGAAATATGGAGGGGTCACTAACTTATTCGCACAAGGTCCCTCAGTTACTCGCGCAACTCTTTATTTCCCAGATACATCTCAGTGTCCAAACCTTCCATTACAATAGCACCAACGGGACGTTGCTGACGCCAAGGTCTTCATCTAGGAAATGGAGGTCGCCAATCCAGAAAACCCCGACAACACCAATAAGTATGACTAATTTCATCACATGCCCAGCAACAAACATCACGGCCACCGCCACGTCCTCGCCCTTATCCTTGGACTTGAGCAGCAGGAACATCAAACTCCATTGGAACAAGACTATCACTTATAGGAAGTGGAACTGAAGGACGTGCAGCAAGAAGTGGAAAAGGTGACGTCTCATAATGTTGTGCCAAACAAAGAGCATTGTCAAGGGTGGCGAGAGCAAGTGCATGCACAAGTCCGACAAGATCTTGACGAAGTGTTGGCCACAATATTCGTAGCTTGATCTGCTCTGACATACTTGGCTTCGCATGAAGCAAAAGACTTAAAAAACGAACACTAAATTGCATCACCGACTCAAATGGCCCTTGGCGAAGACGATGCAATTATTGGAAGGCATCATCACAGTCATCGGCATGTCCAAAGGTGCATTTGAAGATGTCCAAGAGAACACTCCAATCCTTACGAGTGGCTGCGCTTAAACAATTGTACCATTGCAATGCCGTCCCTTGGAGACACGTGGGAAACTCACGCAAACATTAAGCATCATCCCAAGAATGATATGTGGCAATCATCATGAAGTGATCGAACCAATGGTACACATCATCCTCAGGATTCCCACGAAAGAACTCCAGCCAAATGCGAGGATTGGCACCAAGAGCAGGAGGAGTTGTACCCTATGCTATGAACACCACCATTAACTGAGTTTGGTTGTTCAATTGCAAACACATAACATTAAGCAATTGTACCAACTGCTGCTCCAGAGTCAAAGGAGGAGATTGCTAATCTGCCATGAAGACGAATGAAAAAGAAAGAGCAAAAGAAGAGAAATGACAAAAAGCTAGAAAGAAATGGTAAATCTAGACAATGCAAAAAGCTAAATCTAAACCAAAAGAAAGAACAAAATAAAGGAGATGGAAAAAGCTAGATTTAGATAATGCAAAAACTAGATCTAAACCAAAATCCCAAATCCAAGCACTCCTTAGGGACAATCAAAGGTGCCCTTCAACTCCACCAATGTGAGTGTTTAGAATATAGAAAGGAAATTGAAAAATATGCATATCAATTAGCCCAAAAGCCTAGTTTATATATAAGAGTGAGTGGTCCAGATTGAAACTAATCTGACGGCTACAAAAATCCCACTATGCTAATATTAGTATACAGTATCATAGCTGTACACTTGGCCCTCATAATTTAATATAAAATAAAATAAATATAGTATTATGAGGTATGGCTACAGATCTAAGGCCCAAGTATATAGCTATGGATATGAAGTCTAAATGTATGGCTACAATACTTTATATTAATATTATTTATATAATATAATATTTATTACATGCTGGGATTTTGATAGCTATTAGATTGGTTTCAATCAAGACCACTCAATCTTATATATAAATTAAAGGTTTTAGGCTAATTAGATATATAAATTTCTATATTCCATACACTCATATTGACAAAGTTGAGGGGTAGTCTTGATTGTTTTTGAGGATATATTTTTATTTTAGATCTAGTTTTTGGTTTAGATAATTAATGTAGTTGTTTAATGTTATATGGTTGAAACTAAACAATTAACTTCAGTTGATGGTGACATTCATGGCAAATAGTGCAAATTTTCTTACTTTTTTTACCCATCTTTATGTCTGGCCAAATGTTTTCTATAGAAATCCCAAGAATGATATTAATCACTTTAAAATGATTGCCAATTATCATTCTTGAAATGATATTTAATGTTTGCAATGGTTTCCCATATGTCTCCAAGAAATATTGTTGTAGTGGTACAAGAGTTTAAGTGTGGAACCTCCTCCTAGATGTCTTCAAGTATGCATTTCAAAATGCTGATAATTGTGATGATGTTTTCTAACAATTGCATCATTTTTGTCAAGGACCATCTAAGTTAATTATACAATTTAATATTTGAATCTAGAGCCTCTTACTTTATGTAGAGCTTAAGTAAAGAAAAATTAGAAATGTTTTCAAAAGAAATATAAAAATGATTTGCTACACTCTTTAAATGTACCAATGCTTTGTTTGTTTAATAGTAGTGCTTATTTTTTATTAATCTAGTTGATTGATAGAATTTCTAAATACAAGATTAAATTTATTACACGTTAACCATTAAATGTTCTAGCATTAAATGTTAGAATATCCTAGAATATTCAAATATATTCTAAATATCTACTACCAAATTTAAATGGGGACAGAGTTCCTTCAAGATTTCCAAAGACAATTCTAGGTAACTTAATATTTAAAAGGCCAAGTGTAAATGGACATCTGTATTATCTCAATCAAACAAGTGATAACCAACTTTCCATTATCCAAACAAACATCCATAAAACATTTATTAAAATCATGCAAATGGAACCTGCCCAAGGCCTACAACTGGACAGCCCATGTGCCTTCAGCCATTATCACTTTATTGTTATAGTTAGAATTATAATAAAAAAAGTGTAAAGAATAAATAGAAATTTCTATGTTGTACTTATTGAGTTTTTTCAAGTAATCTACATATAGGAGGAGCTTGAACTAAGACGTATCTCATTTTAATTTAATTCTTAATCTAGATTTATACTTATCATTATATTACCCTAAACCGTAAATATCCAAGAATATTTAAGATATTGTTTAAGACCATATCACATTACCATTCAAATCTAACAATTTTGTGGAGATGTTTTTCATATCTCCAATAACTTTTGACAGTGCATAAGCAGCAAAGAAATATCTAACTTCTAACCAGTTTTCAGCTTCTGGACATATCACACTTAGATCATCACTGAAGTTGAACCCAATTTTTGCTATAAAATGTCGATTCCTAAACATAAATATTTAGATAATTAAATATAAAAATAAAAAACTCACAAAGTATGATGATGAAAAATTGCCAAATAATCATCCAATCCAGCCAACCTTGAATCTGTAGAAAAAATAAAAACTGTTTCTAAGAAAATATAAAAAGTTATCTACTGACCTGACTCAGAATACTTAAGGCTCATCCCAAGTGCTATACTTCTTATATGTTGAAGTTCAAATTCAGTAGTTTTAAGAATCCTAGCTGTTTGTAAAGCTTCCAGCACTTCCTAAAAAACATAAAAGAATAAAATTTATAAGAAAATTCAAATGATATAATATAATACCATGATAGGAATGTTGTACATTGATTTCCTACTTTGGATCAATGTAGACAGTTTAGTCCCAGGGTCCTTTTGTAAATGCCGCTCTGAAAGTACAAAAACATTTTAGATTAAAAGCTAAAAATATTTGCTTGCCAAGAAAGATCCTAAACATCGCATGTGTTGCCCATCTCATCACGTCGTTAGCTAAGCAATTTGGATTTTCACAAAGCATCATTGTAAGGCCACCACACTTGGTTTTTGAGCACGCAATGTATTTTGCGTTAGCAGCCAGCACAGCAGTGGAGAATAAACATTCTCCAGCCTTAGTCTGTGAAAGAACAGGAGTAAGCATCACAGAAACGATACTGATTTACCTGATATTCTGGCATGACAAGAAAAGTGATTTACCTTAGATTTTGGCTCGAGCAGCATTGTGTCCTGAGAATTGGTGACCTTGTCCAATGTACCCCCACGATCCTGTAAAAAAATGAAATGGAATTAAACGTCACGAGTAATAAGGAAGAATGATTTACTTGCGACTTGAGCAACATCATCTCTGTTATTCCCTCTGAATGCATTATGTCACATACGGCCGCGTCCTTGGCCACCCTGCCCTGGACACCAAGCTTGTCCCAAAGACGATCGTCAAAGACTGCCTTGGCAGGGACAAGCTTGGTGCCAGCCACACAGCTTGGTGCCAGTGTCATGGGCATGCCCCGGAAGTCGTCGTAGTTGACGACCCAGTCCAGAGAGCCATACTGCAATGCCTTGGTGGGAACCGCCAGAAGGATGTAGCCAGTGGAGACCCGATTCTGCCAGATGGATTCCTTATAGACGAGGACTTGTTTAGCATCAAGCTCTCCTAAAGTTCCATCGATCACGAATTCCGCCGGAGGACCCCGACACCGCAGGCCGAGCTCGAACGTGGAAATGCAGCCCACGGCTTCGATGCTCCTGATCTGGCATGGCTCCAGCGGCGTCATTGAAGGCTCCATTTCGTTGTCGTACAAGTAGGCTGGAATGCTCCAAGGCGCTCCCCAGTAAAGGGCATTTGCATGTGTACAACGCTGCTTGGGGCAGATGTTTCCATGAGCGTAGCTCAGTGATCAAGCAACGTCGTGTCGGGGCAGCCGCATGCAGTCAACTGCCGGTTGTAGCAGATATCGCAGAAGAGGAACAAGGAGGTGGTGGTGTTATCATAGACGAGCTTGAGAGGAGGAGCAGGAGCACGAGGCCGAGCTCGAACCCGAGCTCGAGTTTCCGCGAGCGTGCCACATCCGCGGGCAACTCCTGTGCCCACAAGCTAAATGTTAGCTGCGCTCTTGCGCTCTTCTACTCACTCACGTCCAAAAAGCCGCCGCCAGAACATGCCGCCCAACCAGGAGCAAGAGTTTATCTGCGAGTGTGCTGGGCAGATCCACTTATCCGCGAGTGTGCTAGGCAGATCCACCGATAGCTACCACCCGGGCAAGGTTCGTAGAATATTCTTTGAAACTCCATAACTCGTTTTATTTTGCTTTCATTCTTTTAATGCTAATGAACATTTAATTTCTTTAGTGAGTCAATGATGCGGCATCTCAAGTATGTACTTAGAATTAAATAATTCTTGCTATCAAAGTTTTAGGATCACCAACATGATCCGTTAACCTCATGTCATAGGCACTCGTTTGTAGTATTTAACATCGCTTCTAGAGCTTCTTTTTCTATCTTTCTAGGCTTCCATAGTGTAGAGTTCTCTATGGCTCACACTTTTCTCTTTGCTACTTCTCTCTTCGCTGTTCTTGCTAGCGCTGTTCTAGCTACCAACAACAACAACTCATGTTTCCCAGGTAAGAATCTGCAAGCGATTTTACAACCAGTCACAAGCTTTATGTTCGCAATCAAAACACAGGCGATGCCACCGTCCAAATGTATAACGGCGACCTCAAACTCATGAGAGATCTCGAAGTTGGAGACAAGGTATTGTATTGCTCTTAAGTTTTTCGAGAGCCCATCTAAACGTGCCAGATCTAAAGGTTGCAGTGAGCAAAAACGTGTTCTCCGATGTCTACGCATTCGGCCACAAGGACGCCGATGTGATCTCCGAGTTCATCCAGGTCCACACCGCCTCAGACATGATCGAGCTTAGCGAGGGCCACTTCATCCCAGTCGACGCCAAGGGAAAGCTTGTGTACAAGCGAGCCAAGGATCTCCAGGTTGGAGAAACTCTCTGGGGATCATCTCAAATCACTGGTAACATCATACTTCTTTTGAGACTTTGCGCTTACTTTTGGCAATTATAGAACTTTCCAAGGTGGAGAAGCTGGGCCTCTACAACCCATTCACTCTCTCCGGCAACATCATGGTTAACAACGTGGAGGCTTCCTCTCACAGCGAGTGGTTCCTGGACTCCCTCTTTGATGCCATTGGCGCAACTGAGTACCTCCCATACGCGTACCAGGCCGTGCTCGCTCCACTTCGCGCCATCTACAACATCGTCGGGAAGGAAATCTACGCGGAGGGCTATGCCGCCATGGATTCCTGCGTCAACTTTGCTGAGTTTGGAGCCAAGTATGGAGGAAGCATTGCTCTCACCGTTGGAATCGCTGGAGTTGCAACAGCAATGCTGGCCACCAAAGCTTGAGCAAAAATCAGGAGTAAATAAGAGTGAAATAATCACAATCCAGATCAAGTCAGTGTAAATCTCCAGAACAAGAACGAAAGAAATGAGCGAAGAAACTGTGTTATGTCAAACAAAAGCTTCATTTCATGACATGCATCACAAAGATGCATAGATGTTTTCCAAGTTTCTCAAGTGTTAAGAAAAAAGGGTGAGAGCGAGAGAAGTGCCAGCCAACAGATCACACACACAAGCAAAAAAGAAGAGCACGAGAGGAAACGAGAGAGTTACGAAGAAATCGAGTGCTGAGATCTCATTTCCCTCCCAGAGACGGGAACTGCTGGAAATCGGCAATCTCGGGAGCCGAGCTCGAGCTAAGCCGCGTGTTGTTGTTGAGGCCTCTCCCGCGGCCGCGGCCGCGATTGCCACCACGTCCGCCATACTGATTCTCCGCCTCGGATTTCCGGAACTCGATCGGCACCGACTGAAGAAACGAAAACACGCTCATCGTTAGAAGAAAGCCACAAACAAGCCCATCCATTTACCTTCTTGGTCTTATCATCCTTCTCCCCTTCTTTCTTCTTGGCCTTGTCCGCTCCCTGTCGAGTATGAAACTCAGTCAGTCTCCCTTCCTCGCATAACATAACAATCGAAGAACTTTACCAGTTTGATGAAGATATCCTCGTCGGCCTTCTTGTCAACCAGCTGCATCTTCTGGAACTCACTGTCAGCCACCACTTTCCTCTCCTCGCTCTTCATGGCAGTGAGGGCCTTGCGCTTCTCCTCCATCACTTTCTCATACTCGTCCAGGGTCATTTCCTGTCGGAAAAAACAATAAGCCTTGGATTTCTCGGGAAAGCACAAACCTTTTCTTCTTTCTCCTCCTCTTTCTGTTCCTCAGTGACCTCTGGAGTTTCTTGTGCTGCCTCCGACTTAGGTGCCTCGGCTTCTGGGGCTTCGAGCTTCGCACCATCTAGTTTCACACCCTCGATCGCGTTGCCTTCCCTGACAGGAAGAAAGACGAATTAAGTTACAAAGACGAAGCTCCGTAAGTTCTTACTCGACAGAGACGGGGTCGATTGGAGTTCCCCAGTTTCCGCGACCAGCGCCATCGCGTTTGATTCCAGTGCTGTATCACCACTATCAGCCTCTACCAAGCAAAGAATCAAAACACTTTACCTGCGGCCAGTGGTGTTTTTCCTGTCGTACTGACGACGAGGGTAGTCACGCTCGCGCTCCACGCGGTCTCCGCGCTCGGCACCGCGCTCGGCACCGCGCTCGGCACCACGCTCGGCACCACGCTCGGCCCCGCGCTCACCACGCTCGCCACGCTCGCCACCACCACGTCCGCCGCGGTAATCCCCACGGTCAGCTCGCTCAACGCGACGTGGACGGGACTCATTGGGATCCTCCTCAAAAGCACCACCATTGGGCACCTCGTTCTCCTCGCCTTCACGCCCGCGACCACGTCCCCTGCCCCGCCCGCGTCCACGTCCCCGGTACCCGCCGGCTCCGTCCTCCAGCTGGCCGTTCTCCGCGCCGTCGGCACCGCCACCTCGGCCAGCGCCTCGACCACGATAAGAATCGCGTGGTGAGCTTTCAGCGTCATAGCCACGTCCGCCGCCACGTCCGGTGCCACGTCCCATGCCACGTCCGCCGCCCCTTCCCTGGCTCCGTTGGGCATCCCTCACTGTAACGACGATGACGTGAGCTAACGAAGAAGAAAAAATATTCCAAGCAGCAGCGATCTTCGCCGCGCAATGCTGCCGGATTGGAAGAGAAAGAAAATGCTAGAACGAACATACCGGCTTCGGCTGGAGGCGGGGGCTTGGTCGGCATCTTCGCGGGCGGGGGAGGAGGCGGCGGCGCCTTGGATTTCTCCTCGGTAGCGGCCGCGGCCGCGTGGGCGATGAGCGTCGGAGCATCGCTCTCGTTGTCGATGAGCAGGGCAAAAGAATTTTGGTTCGCCATGGCGGGCCGCCGCGATGCAGATTATCGGAGCCTTTTCACCCCTCTTCAGCTCTTCTGTGCCGGCCTGGAGCTGGCGATGGCGAGCGCGCGCGTCCGCGGCCTATCTTGGACAGGAGCCATTGCCTGGAAGAAGAAGAAGCTGGGAGCTAGAACCCTAAAAGCCCTAGAAAGTCCGCACGCAAGAACACAAACCCTGGAGAAGAGAGCTATCAATCTAGCGCCACCGCTCGCTCGCTCGCTCGCTCGCTAGGGTCTCCCTCTCTCTCACTCGAAGAAGACGCAACGACGACGACGAAGAAACCTCACGGACACACTGGAATAGGTAATGTAAGGCGGCGGCTTCCAATACTATGGCAAAATATCCACGTCCGTACGCATTGTCCCGTGCCCTTAGGGCAACGCCACCTTTAAGCGGACATTAGGGCAATGTCCACCACCTTTATCGAACTTTTCTAACCTCCTTTAGTTTAAGCTTTTCTTGTCATAAGTTCGTTGTGATTGACGATCAAGTGTGGCAAACAGCTGGAACACACTTAAGAAACAAGTTGGCTGTCGATCAAAGTTGCTGATTGATTGATCGCGCGAGAGATCGAAAAAAGAAGAATTTTCAGAGTCATACGCACTCATCATGCTCACGCGCGGTCGAATCTTTCTTGCATACGATGGAAAGAAATCGATCAAGTGATCCTTATCATATCAGCCAAGAACACACCGACTGACACCACCATGTCAATCTCACCTTCACGTGAACATTGTATTATTATTTTCTCTAGAACAGCCAGAAAATTTTCCTTTTCAGCCGTCCAACAAATCCAAGAAATAAAAAAATGAAAAAATTACTGTCAATACTTTTCTTTTTTCTGGTCTTTACAAAGATCCACTCCCTTGAGCTATTTGCTCCAACCACACCGCAACTTGGCCCATTGGCGGCCGCTCCTCCGCCCTCACCCTCACGCACTTCTCCGCTATCTCCGCCAGCCTCGCCACCGGCTCCACATTCCGGGGCCCCTCCACCGCCCGATCCACCACCTCCGCCCACCGCCCCGTCCTAATCAACGGCCCAGCCCACTCCGCCACCCCTGCCGGCTCAAACTCGCAGTCGTACGCCTTCCTGCCGGACAGCAGCTCCAGCAGCACCACCCCGAAGCCGTACACATCACCCGCGGCAGTCATCCGCGGCGCGGTGGAATATTCCGTATCGCGGTACCCCGCGTCCGGCGGGGCGACGCGGGCCGACCACTCCGCGTCCAGGAGAATATTCGCAGACTTTACATCCCTGTGGATGACGTCCTCCTTGTGGAGGAATTCCAGGCCCCTGGCGGCCTGCGCGGCGACGCGAAGCCTCAGTCCCCACCCCAGCGGTGAGAGCCCGCCGTGGAGGTGGTCGCGCAGCGTACCGTGCGGCATAAACTCGTACATGAGGAGCCGCTCGCCCATCTCCCCGCAGTAGCCCACCAGGTTGACAATGTTGGCGTGGCGGAGCTTGCACAAGATCTCAAGCTCCGCGTCGAAATCCCGGCTGCTGCCGTGAATCCTCTGCGCCGCATTCGCGCGCTTCACCGCCACCAGCTGCCCGTCGCCCAAGACCGCCTTGTACACGAAGCCATAGCTCCCGCGGCCCAGCTCGTTCACCTCCTTGAAGTTGCCTGTGGCGTCGCGGAGCTCGGACAGCCGGTACCGCAAGGCCTCGGGCGGTTTGACGCACGGTATGCCGCCGGAGCCAACCGACTGCAGCTGCATGCCGCCGGAGGTGCCGGTGCCGGTGCCGCCGTTTTGGTGGCCGTAGGCGCCGTCCCCCGATCTCCCGCTGCCGCTGTTCCGCCACCATCTCCCTCTCCGCCGCTGCAAGCAGCACCAAGCCAACAGCCCAATCACCGCCACCACGACGCCGCCAGAGATGGCGGCACCCAGTACCGCCGCTAGGCTTACCGCACGGTGGCGCCGCTCTTCCACCCCAACAGCGCTGATCTCGGGCGCCACTGGCAACGGCGACAAGTGGCACAGCCCGCGGCACAACTTCGTCTCGCACAGCGAGCAATCAGTGCACCGCCGGTTGTCATTCGCGCCACAGGGTGCCGACACGAACGATCCATTCGAGCAGTCGCTCGCGCACGGCGCGCACACCTGCTGTGTGCTGCTCGAGCACAAGCCCGCGGTAACCACGCCCAGGCTGGACGCGTTAAAGCTAAACTCTCCCGCACCGCACGGCGCAGCGGTACACACTCCGGGGCTCGACAGCTGCAGCGGCGGCGCGAACTCCGTGCCATTCCCCCAGCACACCACGAGCAAATTATCCTCCCGTACACCGCACGTCACGACGCGCGACGAGGCCAGCGCCAAGAACTCCGTCCGGTCTGGCGCCGCCGACGCATTAAACCCCCGCCCCCAGCACATAACGCCGTGCGTGTCCTGCCGCACGGCACACCCATGATTCAATCCCAGGCTGAGAACCACGAAAGGTATACCGCGCGGTGCATCCGTCTGACCAAGCCGGTTGTCCCCCCAGCACCGAATCTCCCTCGACTTCCTCACAATCCCACACGCGTGCTCGCCGCCGGCAGACAGCGACTCAAACTCCACGTCACCAGGCGGAGCCGTGGCAGCAAGGCTGGCATCGCCCCAGCACCGCGCGGTACCGCCATCGCCGGTCTCTATACCGCAAACAAACCTCCGCCCCGCGACCAGGGACCGCAGCGTCACGCCGCGCGGCACGTTAAGGCTGTCGTCCCCGTTCCAGCAGTCCACCAGCGCGTCCTGGGAGCGAGCAGCGCAGACATGGCCGTCGCCAGCGGCGATGGAATCGTAGCTCGTGTTCTGGAACTGCTCGGGGACGATGTTGATCGACGTGAGGTTCTTCCGCCAGCAAAAGGGACGCTGGCTCCCGGCCGCGATCCCACACATAAATCCCATTCCACCCGAGAGACCCAGCATCGCCGGACCCGTCGATGGCCACTCCAAGCTCTCATTCCTCCCCCAGCAAAACACTTGCTGCTCGAACGTCGCCTCGACCGCGCAAAACAATGGATCGTCCTCCCCGTACGAGGCAGCGATAGAACACATACCGCCCAGTCCGAGAACCATCTTCGCCGAGCTCAAGAACTCGAGGAAGAACACGAAGAGAATTGTCCTGCTATAACTCAGCGATGGTGGTGGCAGTGGTGAGGATTTGCCGCCGAAAGTCATTCCTTTCCAGCCTCTTTCCCTGTGATTCCTGTCCCAGATCTTGCTGCGAATGCCACAGCCAATCTTCCTCCTCCCTGATCCTTGCTACGCGGTTCCTGCTAGAGGGCATTGAGAATTCCCTGCCTGCGAGCGATCCACTTACTAGCGGCCAGAAACCCGAGCTACCAGGCGATGATCCTCCTCCTCGGCAGCCAAGAACAGCGGGAGAAAAGCTCATCAATCTTCCTGCCAAGCTGTACATGTGCATGATCCGCCTAAAGAAAGCAACCACAGCTGGAGCGCTGCCATCTTTGCGAGAGCCACCAAAGTTTTCTCCTGCTGAATGATTAGCCGCTTGCCGCCGCCGCTGCTGCTGCTACTGCCGCTGCTAGATCCCGATTGGAGCCATCCTCATTCTTTAGTCGGGTCGGACCGAGATCCTCTGGCAATCATAGGAAGAACCAAGCTATTCGTCCCCCGCGGGGAGAAAGAATAGAAGAGACCCCAAAGAGCTAACTCCACAGCTGGACTGTGATCCCCACCACCACCACCACCACCACCACCTCCACCACTCCACCACCACCACCACCACTCCGCCACCATCACCAAATTTTTTCCAAGTACCCGTCACCCGCCCGTCACCTGCCCGTCACCCCAGCAGCAAAGCCCAGCCGTTGGACGGCACAAACGACAAACGGTCCAGGCGCTGCCGCGTGTCGGCTCCCGCTTGGCCACTGCTCTTAACTAAACATCTAGTTCCCTGCCATCCATGTCTCTCGTCCTCCTCCCCCGAGCGAGATAGAAAAGCTCTCTCCTTCTCTCGCGATTCTCCTCCGAATTTACTGGAGTGGTGGTCAATTCGATTCCCGCTGTCCACTGCTGTTGTCACTGTTCCTGACTACTTCCACACTGTTTGCGTAGACCATCCATGACTCTTGAGTTGGTCCTTGCCGAGCTTTCTTCCTGCTTTTCCGCTAAAGTTCTCGTTTCCCCCCCCCCCCCCCCCGGGAGTAAAGATCGTCGACGGGCGGAGAAAAGTGGAGTAGCAGTCCAACCAGCCGGCCAGCCAGCCAGCACCACCAGCCCAATTTGCACTGCCTGTCCCTGACCGCCTGTTCTTCTCTAAGCTTCCAGGACATCTTGACGAGCTATTCCCAGGTCGTGTACTTTGGGCCGGCCACCTTTGCCGAAAACAATCCACTCCGCCCCTCTTTATGCTCCATACTCGTCGACTGTTTTTGCTTCCTCCCAACGTGCAAACCTCTGCCGGTTTCTCCTATTCAATGTCTCTTTGCCTTTGAAATCCAAGCGACCTGACACAGCGATTTTAGTACCAGCCTTGCAAACGATATAAAATATAATGCGATGAGGATGGGCCTGTTTAAAGCTCGAAAAATTGAAAAGGAAAAGAGTTCTTACCTTGACTTAAAACATGGCACATGGTTGGATGCGTGGCACTGAAAAGTAATCAGCATCGTCGGGACCTGACAATAACAGTTCACTGGATTGAAGCTGCAAAACATTGCATCTGTTACAACACAAAAACTATGGCAGGGATTGAAACCTCTGAGACAAAAACTGGATATCTGGACACATTCACCTTTATTTCGTAAGAGTAAAAAAATTCGGCTGACTTCCAGAAAAACCTCTCGGTTTTATTCAGCACAGAGAAATACCTGGCTGGCGATCAATCGAAAAAGAAAACCAAAATAGTGTACATCCTGTGCCCCGTCACCCGCTCCCAAAGGAAAAAAAAAAGGAACATTTTACTTGGACTGAAGTAGTTGTCTAATCACGTAATGTAGAATGCCTCCATTCTCAAAATACGTCAATTCCACCTGCAATGAGAAGCGTTACCAAGAGAATCTCGAGCAAGAATTTGAAAAACGAACCTGTGTGTCAAACCGCAAAGTGCAGGTGAAACTTTTGCCTTTATCAGTCTTCACAAGAACGTCTTGCCCCGGCTTGATGTCCTTGATGTCCGAAGGAATATCAATGGTGAACCTCTCGTACCCTGTCAATCCCAGCGATTCTGCGTCCTCACCGCTCTTGAAACACAACGGGATGATGCCCATTCCCACCAAGTTGCTCCGATGAATACGCTCAAAACTCTTCGCAATTACTGCTTTCACACCCTGAAAGGAAAGGAACATTTGAAGGCAACAATAAAAACGCAACATTTTTTACCTGCAAATACGGCCCTTTGGCAGCCCAATCCCTGGAGCTTCCACTTCCATATTCTGCACCAGCAAGTATGATGGTATCATGCCCCTCGTCTTGGTATTTCTGAAAAAATAGAAGTGAAAAATAAAAATCTTAAAAAGTCAAAAAAATTTGCAAAATCAAATATACCTTGGCAGCGTCAAATACAGAAAGCTTTTCTCCAGAAGGTATATGAATTGTCTTGGGGCCAACCTCGCCTTTGAGAAACTTGTTGACAATCCGGATGTTGGCAAATGTTCCTCTTGCCATGATCTCGTCGTTACCCCGACGGCTTCCATAAGAGTTGAAGTCCTTTTTCTCAACTCCACGTTCCATCAAGTACCTGGCAGCTGGACTGTCTTTGTTGATGTTTCCCGCAGGAGATATATGATCAGTCGTGATGCTGTCCCCAAAGTTTAGAATACAATACGCATCTTTTACGCCGTGGACGCCAGGAGGGCTCTTCGTCATCGATTTAAAAAACGGGGGGTCATGCACGTAAGTAGATTCTGGATCCCACGCATATAAAGCACCAGAAGGAGCGGAAAGATTGTTCCACATTTTGTTTTCCTTCGTGATGGTCTTATATGTTGATCGGAACATGTCCGGAACCACGGCTTTTTCGACTACCTGGAGAGCGCATGTTAAAACAAAGAAAGCACGAGCTAGTCAACACCTTTGCCACTTCTTCGGACGAAGGCCAAATATCCCTCAAGAAAACCTCTTTTCCTGATTTCCCAACTCCAATAGGTTCCGTATCGAAGTCGATATCAACCTATAAGCGAATTTCTGTCAGAATCCCCAGCACGAGATGCACAGCGAAGGATCTTACCGTTCCAGCTAAGGCATATGCGACTACCAAAGGAGGTGATGCCAAGTAATTAGCTCGAGTCAAAGGATGGATACGACCCTCGAAGTTACGGTTTCCAGAAAGCACGGCAGCCGCGATCATATCTGAAATTAAGAAGTGAGAAAAATAATTCCAGCCAAAGAATTACTCACCATTGTCAGCAATGGCAGACGCTACATCTTCGTGAATTTCTCCAGAATTACCAATGCACGTTGTGCAGCCATAACCAACCAAACTAAAACCTTGCTTGTCAAGATACTCTGTCAAGCCACTGAAAAGCACGAAGGATGTCAGACAAAGAGTAATATACATGTCACTTAGTTTACCTCTGCTTAAGATACTTTGTAACTACCCCGGACCCTGGAGCAAGACTCGTCTTTATCCAAGGCTTTACTTGAAGGCCAAGTTCTGTTGCTTTTTTCGCAACAAGTCCGGCCCCAAGCATCACACTAGGATTCGACGTATTCGTACAGCTTGTAATGGCGGCAATAACAACATCGCCATGTCTGAGCTCAGCTGGTTTTCCTTCAAATTTGAACTTTGCAATTGCCGACTGCTCATCTTTAGGCACGCCAAAGCCCTACAAATAGCAGCATGTCAGATAAAAGAAAATGAATTATCGGTTTCTTACCTTGAACCCGACCTTGCTATCCAAACAATTATGCCAATCTTCTTTCATATCTTTTAAGTTTACTCGATCGTGTGGACTGAACGGTTCAACATGAGAATCTTAGCAAGTATGAAGAACCTGCCTTACCGTTTCGGACCAGACACGCAGGGCTGTACTGAATCCAGATCCAACTCCAAATACGAAGAATAAACCTTCTCGGTTTCAGGCTGCAACAACCAAGATACGTAAGAAACATGTGTAAAGCTCATATACATGCATACCTCATCGTAATCAATGAACATTTTGTTTGCTCGCAAGTAGGATTCAATCATCTCGACCTGGGCACAAACAGCATTCAGAATACGTTTGTAGAGGCCGAAAGAAACAAGTACCTTCTTCTCATCACGACCGGTCATCCGCAAATACTGCAAAGACACGTGATCCACAGGGAAAAAGCCCATGGTGGCACCGTACTCAGGAGACATATTTGCAATAGTCGCCCGATCAGCCAAGGACAGCTCTTGCATACCCTTGCCTATAAAAAGCGTGAGTAGAATACTCCAGCGAGTGCAAAACCAGAAACCTTACCATAAAACTCGACAAATTTTCCCACAACACCATGTTTCCTCAGCATCTGAGTGCACGTCAGCACCAAATCGGTAGCAGTAACTCCAGTTCGAAGTTTGCCGCTTAACTTGAAGCCAACAACCTCGGGCAAAACCATACTCATTGGCTGCAAACATGTACTCTTTGATAAACACTACAGTAGAATCAAATCTAATTATACTGACCTGACCAAGCATCGCTGCCTCAGCTTCAATACCTCCAACACCCCATCCGGCAACACCAAGCCCGTCTATCATCGTCGTGTGTGAGTCAGTCCCAACTAGACTATCCGGGTATAAAAATCCATCATTAGAAAAAACTACACGAGCTAGATACTCGAGATTAACCTGCAACCAATAGTGTCTCAGAAACAAAACTAAAATATTCGAAACAGTACCTGGTGCACAATACCCGACCCAGGCGGCACAACCAGCATGTTTTTGAAAGCTGTAGCACCCCACTTTAGAAATCCAAATCGCTCCTTGTTACGGTCGAATTCATGTTTCATGTTGGCTTCAAGAGCATTCGCAGCCCTCGCTACATCAACTTGAACTGAATGATCTATGACCAGATCAACAGGAATCTGAAAAAAATAAACGGAAAGAAGTTTGAGTCAAGAACATGAACTAAGTTAAGCTGATCACGTAGCTTACCATGGGATTAATTACGTTGGGATCCCCACCGAGCCTCTTCATCGCATCACGCATTGCAGCCAAGTCAACAACAGCAGGAACTCCAGTAAAATCCTGGAAAAGAGACAGTTAAGCTAAGAAATTACGAAAGCATCTAAACTGGTGGGCTACCTGCAAGATGACTCGTGCGGGCTTAAAAGCGATCTCCACTTGCTGGGGAGCTGTGTTCTCCCAGTCTATGATTTTCTCCACATCTTCCTTTGTGACTTGAAAGTTGTCACAGTTCCTGATGCACGACTCCAGTAGAATCTTGATGGAATACGGCAGCTTTTCTGAAAAGCCAAAGAATTTCAGTGGCCAAACCACGCACAAACAATGGGACTTACCAACGCGAGGATCGTTCAAAGCTGGCAGGCTGTAGTACTTTCCATGGCCCTCCAAAGGCTTTACCAGATTCTTGTAGGGGTTAGCTGCAAAAAACGAATCCAAGGAGAAATATTTCAGCTCTTGCGAATGCATCGCAGCGAAATCAGACCTGACGAGGAGTAGTCCCTGGAACTCCTGCGCTGTCCAGGCGCCGTCAAAACCCCGGCCTGCGCGACAGCGCATTGACCTCCTCCGATCCTAGCGCCCCTCCTGTACCAGGCGGGGGCTCCAAACGGCAGATCGGCAGCGGCCGCAGAGGAGGAAGAAAAGTACTTCGATCTAGCAGGCCTGCCGGACCTAGCCGACGACGAGCAAGCGGAGAAATTCCTGGATCCGGGATTCTCCAAATACACCGCGCGCGCCCGCAATGCCAATCGCGCCAGGCGCGGCAACTTGAGCGACGATGACACAGACATCGGGGAAGAGCCTATCGATTCTCACCAGCGCCGCCTCCTCCTCTCTCCTCAAGCAATCATCGGAATGAGAAAAGCTTCGATAGGAGATTTTCAATTCTAGGGTTCCTTCTTTTCCCTTAGAACCAACACGGGTGGAGCCGTGGCCGTCGGATGGAATGGCCATCGCCCCGCGCGCCGTCGGATCAACACGTGTGGGCGGAACGAGCACGGATAGCGACAAAAGGGAGGCCTTTCCTGATGGCGGCATTTTCATTTGCACTAATATAAGCTAAATTAGCTTGCTTCGTTGTCCCGTTCTAACAGTGCCAAAACAGCAAGACACTTGCCCACAGCACCTTCGTTAGATTTGCGACAATTCTTTGGTCCGATCAATCGATCAATCAAGGGGCGCCCAGATCGCGATCGATTGATCCCAATTCGCGATCGAATGCGCCCAATTTGACGATTTCAAGGCGCGCATTTGCATCCGCGCACCGAATTCCACGAATTTCGCTACCGGAGCTGCGAATTCCCCGATTCCCTGCTCGTCCATAGCGCCCTAATCGCATATGCCCATAATGGGCATCTGGACATGTCAAGATACCCGTACGTAACTCCCCCGCTTCCGTACAAAGATGTCAATGCCTTTTATAATGAGGTTATCAATTATCCTCCATTAGCTTGTATCGTTTCTCTTGGATCCCAGTGACTCCCATTTGGATCTCAATGACAGTGTGGAGTGGTACCTGTAGTCGGCTAAACGCGAGAAATCAAGATCGTAAAATATTACCTCGATGTGTGGGATTTCTTTCAGTGGTTTGTCCGCAAAGTAGGCATACAAGGAGCGAAGAACAGCCTGATGAAAAACGCTAGTTAAAATCCTAGCACACGAAACGAGACGAGACGATTGAGAAGAAGCAAAGCAAACCTGATGAGCAATGACAACAACCGGAGCCCTCTGGCGCTCCAACTCTATGATGACTGGCTCAAGCCTGTATGACAGAAACACTGAGAATTCAAAGGCGATAAAACTTTGTGCTTACCTCTGGATTACATCCAGATAGGATTCACCGCGAGGATATCTGTAGCGCAACTTGTCCAGCTTACGCGCTCTGAAAATGAGGTATTAGGCCAAACTCAAGAAAAAAAAGGCCAAAGTCCTTACAAGTACTCGTCTGGCATTTTCTTCCCGATTTCTTCGTAAGTCATGCCGTCACAGATTCCAGCGTTGATTTCGTCCAATGCCCGCCATTGCACCTAAGCAAGAGTTTCTATGACCATTTTCTACTATGCACATTTTTCCTGTACCTTTGGAAATCGTACAATGTGGTGGGCAGTAAGACTTGTTCTTTGAAGGGTGCTAGTCCAAATCTACAATTGACAAGTGAATCCATGGAAGTAGTTTAGCGAATAAACTTACAGATGCTGTAACTTCTGATTTAAGTTGCTTGCCGATGAAACTAGCCAGCTGAATGGCATACTGCTCTCCAGCGTCACTGCCATCAGTACCATGTACAACGCTTTCAGATCAAAAAGGTATTAAAAAGTTTACAACCTTAAAGGTGGATCGCCTCCAATCTGCCCCGTCAAATTGTACATACTTTCACCATGTCGTGTTAGAAAGATTGGACGAGGGGTAATGTGAGTGTTGACCTGGAAGACAAAGCAACAGAGCTAAACACGTCAACAAAATCGGAACTTCTTACCAGAAAGAAAACGATGCGTCCAGGCAAATATCCACTGATAGCATTTATCTGGCAAATAAATTTAGATAACTAGCGAAGCCTCAAAACGGGTTACCATACTTGTATTTGACCACCTTGCCCTGTAACAGTATCGATCATCTTGATGTAAGACCCCTCGTCCACGGTTTCATATACCTGAGAGACAGAGTGAGTGTCTGTGAGAATATAAATTGTACATTACTTTCTCATAGTTTTCACGGCGAGCTTTGAAATCTTTGAGTGCCACATTATAATCTGTTCTGTTTTATAGAAACTTAATCCAAAATGAAAGAGTGACTTTAAGCGCTTACTGGTCAGCGTAATCCGGACTTTGCTGGATTTTGAGATTGATGTTGCGATCGATTATACTCTGGTCTTTACAGATTGTTTCTAAGAAAATCACCTTCAATGTATATAATATAGCCAGATTTCAGCTCAAGAAATTTAAAAGGTGTTACCTTGCATTTGTCTTCTGCTAGTTTTAAAATCAAGTTCCTTCGTTCTTTCGTGCTATTCGTGGCATCAAAGACACCAATCTGCGTAAATCAGAATTAAAGCTACATCAAACCAGAAATGACATCACACCTGACCACCAGCGTCCATCCAGGAGAACATGTCCTCCATTGCAAGAATCGCGACCTACAAAATAAAAGATAGTCATTTGGCGCAAGCCGGACACAAGCAAAGAAAGAAGAAAGAAACGAATGCGAAATAAAAAGAAAAGGAAAAAACTCACTTCGTTTCGCGCATCAACACCTTCCTGATTGTCGCCACGAAAGAAGTCTGCAGCCTACAGTCACACATTGTTACATTTTTGTCAACCATGCTTTCACATCTACCTGAGTGCAGCCGTGTTTTAAACGCCTGTACTGGTAAGAAAAATCACACCAAAAACCTGAGAGCCCTTCAAGACAAACAAAGTGACTGACTGACTTTTCCAACGTTGAAGTGTTTAGTGTCATGACCAAGCCAACGAAGATATCTTGTTAGCTTGACAGCAGTGAAAGTTTTCCCCCTTGCTGGTAAGCCCACCTGTAGAACCCGATTCAAAGATAAGAGTTAAGAATGACGACAATCTACCAGCACAATAGCGAGTTGGCGCCGTTCTTTTGGAAGCAGCATTCTTTCAGAGACCGCTGCAGCTGCCACAGCTCCAGTGGCCTCCGGCATATCCTGAAGAGAGAAAGGAGGAGGAAACGAGTTTCCAATCATCAAGACAACCAGCAATTTATAAATGCTCACCTCTCGCTTGTCATTCAGCCCCAAATCGCCGTCCAACATACTAATATCACTGGAAATCCGGAGGAGCTTTGGAGAGTTACCGACGCTCCTGTTCACAAAGAGGCCCTGGTGGTCCTCATAACGAGGAGTTGAAGGATCCGTGCCGATAGAACGGGATGACATTCTTGCTTCTGGCGACTTTGGCGTTGTCCCCATTCCAGAAACAGTAGACTCCACTGCCAGAGGGTCTTCAGAGCCTAAAAGCACCAAGTCCTTAACAAGAATATAGTTAAGTGGTAAAGAAATATTCCAGTTTGTGAAAACAACACACCTTGATTGATACGGACCTGGGTCGTGCCAAGGCATTCTCCTTTGAAACCAATACGCCATTTTCCTGAGATTCGCAAGAAGCTCGCAATAATAATCACTCGCTATTGAAAGAAACGCATAAAAACCTTACCTCTTGTTTGGATATGGTCACTGCAAACTTAAAGCTATGAATGAAAACTTCGGAGATTTCTCTATCATCGAGAGAGAAAATGTGATCCCCAAATTCATCGCCATTGGAGATTCCAGTGCCGTCTAGAGAGAATCTGAAACGTACTTTTCCTGGAAAGCGCTATAAGCTAGCATGTAGCTAAAGTGCTATGGCAGTGGTACCTGAATCAACGGGAAAAGCTTTCGTGAGCTCCCAAGTATCCGAACCTATACGCTCCAAATCCATCTGTGACGAGCACTAGAAGAGAAAATTATAAAAAGAATAGAGAATAAAGAACTTACCGCGTTCTGGAATGATCGATCCGCTGCCGCGACGTAGACACGAGGAGAAACATCGCTGGGAAGCTCCCGATGATCAATCTTTCGCAATTTCAGCACAATGCCGGCTCCGGCGCTGGGATTTCGCAATGCGCCAGGGCTGGCGCCATCATCCATTGCCCTGATCGTCGCTGCTACAACATCATCCCTCGGCAGCACATCCCAAACCCTGAGCGATGACGCGAAGCCAAGAACAGAGAAAAGAAATCCCTATCTATCGCTGCGCTTCCTCTTTGTCAAGCACCTTCGAATATGCTTCGCAAGCCAGGACACGTAGTCTACGGCCACGTGTCATCGCGCTGTTCGATCAGCAATGGTAGAATGACGCCGGCAGCATCTTCTGCAATAGATTCTTCTCGTTGAGGCGCTATGAGCGCTATGGAAAAAGGTCAGAGCATGAAAAGGCAAGATACATTTAATTTTGCAAGCTCTTTGTGCTGAGTTGGAAGTAAAGGTGTAATGTTCATGTCCGCCACCTAGCGGTCGAGGACCTCCACCACAATTTATAGCACTCCAACACTGGATTTCCGGAAGTTGCAAAATACCTTAAGGCCGTCAACCTGGCGTTTAGATAGATGGTAAGATAGGAGAGAGTAGGAAAACATAGTAATGGCGCTGCAGTGACTTTAAAAATATTTTTAAAACAATAATTAAAATTAAAAGATTTCATTATTTATAATATAGTTATGGATTTCCTGATTCATTGCCGATATTCATTTTACTCAAACCCTAAATATAAGTTTTTCTCATAAAAATCCATAAAGGTTTTCTTAGGGCATGGCGGTCGAGTCATTTTTGAAGGCGCTGTGGGATTTGCCGCTCACTGCCGAGGAGAAGGCGTGGATCCATTTAGAGTTTATGGAAATGCCTGTGCATTTGGTAGCTAGGTACTTCATTCCTTCGACTCCACAGGACAAAGCGGCCACACTTCGCTCCTTCCTGAAAAAACTTGAAGGTAAGAAACGGCTTCTGAGCAATACATTTGTCACTAGTGCTAAAGATCGTTTTTTCAGGTAAAAAACGGGTTCCGAGCAATACATATGTCACTAGTGCTAAGGGCAATCAGCAGGTATAAACGGGTTTGTGTGCAGCCGGAGACAATGCTAGGCCAGGCCGACCGGATTTTAGTTGCCCTTCGGTGGCTGTACTTGCTAGTCGAAGGAGGTAAAGTGCAGCTCACTCATTTACGGACGGCTAGACTTCGGAAGATAAAGGTGGCGGAAGCGGATTACTACCCTGCGATTCTGTGCTTCCTGGAAGCGGCATCTTTTGGGCAGGAGGGTTTGCACTTTGGAGGAGAGGGAAACGTAAGGAAGTCGGATCTTCAGGGTTTCGTGAGCTCCAAGATGAAGGCTCCAACCAAAGTGAAGACTTCAGTCAAGCACGCAAAGGACAGTGACCCGACAGGAGTTGAGTCGAATGCACTCTTGATTGGGCAAGAAGCTGAATACTTGAGCCTGTGGCTATGGGCTGCCTTTTCTGCCGCATGGACAGGTTCTGGGTGGTGAAATATCTGCGACAAGACGGAAGTGTGGAGGTGAGTCCTGAGTTCCCACGAGCGCAGAAGCCCAATGAAACTCCGCAGCAGTTGGCCCTGATGAATCCCGCCTTCATACTGATGAAGCTGAGGGATTTGGACGACAGCGAGAGCAGGCTGTGGAGTGTTAGGCTCTGTGATATCCTTCCTGGCGTGCCGTCACTGGGATTCTCGACGTTGGTTGCATACATGGAGCAGCTGCGTGAGATACATGGTCTACGGGTTTCAGTTGTTCGTTTTCGTGGAGCACACAACGACGATATCAGCATCTCAGACCTGAACATCGTCGCTTATGGCCGCACGTCGCTTGTCATGCTCAGGAGATCGCGCTCAACGGTGTTGAAGATATGTTTGCCTGCAGATGCTGGCACCGAGAGAGAGATACATTCAGCATCGGATGATCATCCTAATCTGCGGCAACTACTGAACTGGGGGACTGTGGACGTCGGGAACAGGGAGGGTGTTTTCCAGTTTTTGGAGTTGGACGGATTTGGGGAGCCTTTCAGAGCGAAGCATATAAGTGATTTAGCTTCAACTGAGATGATGTGGAACCAGGCATTCGAAGGTCTGAGGCATCTTCACCGCAAAGGCATCCTGCATCGAGACATGAAGCCAGACAACATGCTGGTGTTTAAAGGGAATGTATTGATGACTACGACGTCTCCTGTTTCAAAACTGATCGTCAGGAATTGAGGAGAAAGGTTGGCACTCGCGGTTATCACTCGCCATCCAGCTCGATGCAGCCTTACAAAGAAGAAGACGACATCCTATCCCTTGCTCTGGCGTTCTATTCTGCAAGGCTCGGCATCACAAAGTCTTCAAGGACGGGGCGCTTGCAGATCTTACGATGCTGTTTGGACCCGCACCTGTTCCCTGCTTGCATGAGGATGGCAGTTGAGGATGCTTTGCGGAAACTCGGCCTCGATCAAGAACAGGATGATGAAGACAACAAAGAAGAAGAAAATGAAGACGAAGATGAAGATGACGATGAGGAAGGTTAAGCAGAGCATAGTTGTCGGGCACAGAAGTGGAAGCTTTTTGTACTTATCTTTTTTTTTGTCTTGTTTTGTTTCTGGTACAGAAGTAGAAAGCGGTCTAAAGGTAACTATGAAGCTATTAAAGTTTGAGGTTTTAATATTAAGGAAATATATTTCAAGCGCGAAGAATATATATATGTATATATATATATATATATATATTTCTCATAGCCTGGCCGATCAATATCCACCTTGGAAGAGACGAGGAGCTGGAAGTGCTGTTGTGACCAATCGATATCCACCTTAGAGTCACGTTCAGAAGACACGAGTGATTTATGAGCGCCGGAAGTGCGCATAGCAACAGCGGACTCCACCAGATCAACGACTCGGTTGAGGCGTTGCATTAGTCAGGCTTTTTGGTTATCAAATGCAGGTCTCGTGCCGCATCATCGCTGCTCCCGGCACCTCAGTTCCATTTCCGGGATTCGAACCAGGGTCTTCTGGCTGAGAGCCAAATATCTTGACCGACTAAATTGGTGTATTGAACCGAGATATGATTAATTAAGGGGTCAGGGCTTTAAGAATGGCCTCCTGCTTCTGCCGATCCGAGAGGCGAGCTGAATGTGGGGGATTCTGAAGCGAGAAGCGGAGCAAGCTGCCCAGAGATTTTAACGTGTTGAGAGGCACACTTAGTCGAGAGGCGAGGAGCGGCTCTCTCTCTCAACGGCTACAGGGCTTTCGTTTCCCAAGGGTCTTGAGGTAGCAATTCCAAATCCTTCGCTGCGGCTTATATGAGTTCCGTATGTGCATGGCTTCGAAATGACTCTTGGTCACCAGGCTCGTGAGCTGGATGAAGTGGAGGCTAGGTCTCTCCGACTTGAAGGAAACAGGTTGGTCTTTTCTTACTTCTTTGGATTCTAACTGAGTGGTGAAAGTTCAGATTGTTTTATGAGGGCAGCTACCTTCTGGCATGCCAGAAATACAGCCTGTGCATGCAAGGGCTTTAATCACGAGTGAAGGAGTTTTCCTGGCTGCATCTAACAGGGACACCTTTCGTTCAAGAATGTAGCTCCGAGGCATTCCTGAGGCTGAGGAAGCACTCGCAGATTGCAATATGGTGCTGGAGGCAAATCCACTACATGAAAAGTGTCTCTTCAGAAAAGCGGCCGCTCTCAGTGCATTTGGCGTACATCGTGAAGCTCTCCGCTGTCTGGAGCGGGCTCTTCTGCATGCAATTGCTTCATCAAGAAAGGCTGAGTATAGCGAGATGTTCGAAGTTCCTAGAGCAGTCAGAGAAGGGTGTTTACGACTTGGAGGACTACATATGGAACAACTGCAAGTTCAAAATGGCTCCAGAGTCTAGCGATTATGCTGGACATGTCGAGATCAAACTCACACCAAATGGCTATGGATGGAGTTTATACCTTACTAAAGATATTGAAGCTAACTCATCTAATAAATTTAATTTGCTCTGACTGGGTTTAACCCAAAGGGTAGGATGTTAAGAAAGTAAAGCTCTCAATAGAATTGCAGACCAATTGCAAGAGTGCTCAACCTTGACAGGAAGGTGAACAACTGCCAACTAGATTCCAATCTGTTTGTGGGACTTGTTTGTGTTGCAAGTGCATCTTCAAGGGTAGTCAAGCAGCTGAATGCCCTGCCCTTCAATTGTAGAGGGCTCTTTTGTTCGACTTTTCCAGGCTATCACTCTTTTCGACCCTGCTCCAGTGGCCGTAGATATGCAACACATGATACCCCGAGTAGAACTTACGCATGGAATTTGGAACGTTCGAAGGCGAAAGTTTTAATGCTCTGTTAAGCCAAGCAAGATGAAGGAATAGATTTGCGAGAGAAAATGAAGGCATTTTATGAAAACGACGTGGTTGGCCCGCAAATATTATGCAAAGGAAGCAGCACCACAATTAGAATCAAGGGGGAAAGGGGAAGAGGAAAGAATAAATTAGATCCACTAGCGGTAGTGGAGGAGAGAACCTTGGGCCGACAACGAGGAGACTCCTCTAAACCATGTAGAACTTCCAAGACCCATGACAGCTGATACAACAGATTAAAGAATTGGAGCACACACGAAGCATTTTGTGGAGAAACACAGAGTTACAAAATGGAAGACTGTCCCTCGAGCAAGCGGCACCTTTCAAGCGGGAGAGGCTTTTTTCAGTACTTGTACTAGATTTGTATGTTTTTAAGTTGCGAGCGCACACGATTTTGTTCTTCGGCTTGCTGTAACTACAGGAATCTCTATCGTACAATCTTTGTTCTCTGTTGTTCTACTGCTGTTCATTGTTCTTGGTGATGCAGAACAGATTGTTTGATTCGATCGATTTTGAAACTAGACATATAAGTCATGCCAGTTATAAGTGGGGACGATGTGAGCTCAGGGCAGGCTGTTATTCTCTCTGTACTTCTCTCCATCCCTCTCGTTCCATTCCCTGCTTGCTTGGCTATCTATTCCTTCTGATTCAGGGAGTTCTTCCCCCCTGGTTGTCTCATTTATTCAATACAATGGACCTGATAGAGATCGGGGTCCTTGGACACAAGGCCGTGACATATGCAGCAACAAACATCATCAAAACAGGACAAGCCAGTTGCAAGTTATCTTTGCAACCACGATGCACTATCACTTTTGGAGCATCTTTCCTCTTTGGACGCGGGTATTTGGCTAGCTACAGACATTGGTGATGCAGACTGGCTGACATCACTCTCTTTGGCCTGTGGATATATTGTCATGGCATTTTCGAAGGAGTTACCTTATGGCCACTGTTTTGGATAAAGGTATTAGGCCAAACCTTGTACTGTTGGTATCTTTCCTTTGGTATGATCCTCCTCTTTGGTAATGTCAGCCCAAATGCATTTTTAGAACTTTGCAAAAAAGTTCATTTAGTCTTAAACCAAATCCACCATCAGCCATCTTTCTGCGTTCAACTCTTCAAGAAAATGTTGCAATAGTATTAGGTTAAAGATTAGCAAAAAAAACTCACATTCTAGATGCAAGAATCATCATATAACACCTTTGATACATGAACTAACTTATCATGTGGCATGGAATATTCAACACATCAACTTACTGATGCTTCCTTGATCTCGACACAGCCCAATTGCTCTCTGCTTACTAGTGGCAACCTCACCAATTATATATGTCTCTTTCTAGGAAAGATCTTGTGCCGATAAAACAAGTGATGATCTGCCACAAGTGCAAACAAGCACATGCCCAGCCTCACAGTACACTGTTGATACCGACACAAGATCTCTGAACACACTCACTCTATAATATTTGACACAATGGGATTTATGTTGTTTAGCCATGCTCCTATCTTTCAGCTCTAAGATTCTCGGGATCTTGCCACCTCAGAAGCCCTAATCTACATCACTGTTTGAGTGCAACCCAAGTATACCTCCAATTGCCATTCTTACTCCAGTTTGCAACATTATTGGCAAATGAATAGCCTGCCCTGTGCTCTTGCTTTATATCATCTCCACTGTTACTTACGGAAATGACTCATAACACCAGGGGATGAGCTCCACGAAGAAGTTGCCTATTGTTGGCCCAAGTCGAGCCCAAGGTGTGTGGTGGTGGTCCGTGATGCAGCTTAGAGACATGGAAGACATTATGAATCCAGCACCCAGTGGAAGCTCCATCTGGAGTGCAATGTCGTTCACTATGGCTGCATTGCACTTCTCCAGCGGGATTTTTGGCTGCCATCTTCCCCCAGCAGTCACCTGTGGGGTTCTCTCCTCCCCTTGTTTGTCAGACCTGACTCCACGCATCCGGTCTATCAATTTCTGGTCTGTGCCTCCTGGAAGAAGTGGAACCGTTGATGAGCCCTGGAACCAGTCAGCTGGCGAGCTGGCCCCGTCCATCGATACTTGAACACATCCTTCTCTCCTGGCATTCCTGGAGTTGATCTTGCCACTCTAAACTTCAAGTCCAGTCCTTTGGTCCTTTGCTTTCTTGATCAGTCTTTCTGCCATGCAAGCGCACCTCCAGTTGATCTTGGCGATCCAAGATCTGCTCCTGCTGCGAACCGAGCTGCCAGAGAGACTGATCAAGATTGTTGCATGGCCAAATACTGCTCATTTCCATGCTTCTGATCCGTCAGATACTGCTGCATGAATGCTTGCAGCACATTCTTGATCTCCCCCAGCCCCTCCAATGAGGATGCCACGTCAATATCTGGCTCCAACGTCACATTGGCCGCCTTGTGCATGGCGAAAAGCCCTAGCCATTTCTGCCGTGACCCCGATCATGGAACCCTGGCTGCTCCTGGGAGACGGAGACAGCCTCTCAATCGGACAGCTCTCTTCCCGCTCCCTCATCCTCACAGATTAACATGAACGCCCAGAGGATTGGCGCTCTGATACCCAGGATCTAACTATTCTACCGTGGTGCCAAGTTTGGAATGAAGCACCTGCTCTATAATTGCTCTCACCTTGCTGAACAAAATGATTATAGGGAGGCGAATTTCGAGAGTCGAACTCAATACTCCTATCATACCACTAGACCATTGGATTAATCGCGTTGCTTTTGCTTTTCATGCTATGAGCCTTTAGATTTGAGAATGAAGCAAAGAAGACAATTTGATGAATCTTTTGTTGGTGGTTGCAGACTTTCATGGGGGCTTGGATGGATTTTAGCATGACACGAAACTGGACTGTTTGCTGCTATTTCCCGTAGCCGATATTGCACCGATGAATCCAGCAAACAACAGCAATGAGGAACTGATGATCAACAAAAGAAAAACCGCACGGAACTCATCCATTTCGTGACGAATCATATAACAATCGCTCTCAAGCAGGAAACAAAACAGGCCATTGGACTTCCTCCTTTTGTTTCTCAATTGTTCATTCAAGCTCACCCACGTTTGTATCTGGAAACTCGGTGTGTTTACAAATCAAACGATCAAACTATATTAGTCTAATATTAGAGTTTCAAAAATGTTATTCGCGCGCTAAATTCGTGAAGAATGCCTGTGAATTCTAACCGATCCGCGCACTACGAGCAGCGCGAATCGCACAAAGATTTGCTGCCGGAACTGCGATCCTGCCGAGATCTTACGCAGGCCAAGCGCCTCCATTCTCTCATCGCTCCCCGCCTCCACAGCGATAAGTTCCTGGCCAATCTGGTGGTACAGATGTATGGCCGGTGCCATAGCGTGGAGGAAGCCAGGGCCGTTTTTGACGGCATCCGCGAGCCCGATCTCTACACCTGGACACTCATGCTCGTCGCATATGCCCAAAACGGGCATTTGGAAGAAGCAAAACTAATATTCGATAGGATGCCCGTTCGTAACTCCGTGTCGTGGAACGCCTTGTTAGTGGCTTATACGCAAGCTGGGTATTTAACTCAATCCTGGAAATTGTTTCAGGAAATGCCCGAAAAAACCGTGATATCTTGGACAACTATTCTTCAAGCATATGCCCAGGAAGGGAATCTCGAGGCTACCAAGCACACGTTTGATACCATGCCAAAAAAGAATATCTACAGCTGGACGGTGATGATGCAAGCCTACATTGCAGGCGGACGGCTGGATCACGCTCAGAGTATCTTTGTCTCAATGCCTTACCGAAACACAGTGTCCTGCACGGCTATGGCCGCAGCATATGCCCAGGATGGGAATATTCCTAAAGCTGAAGATATTACGAGCGGCATGCCTATTTTGGACCTGGTTTCACAGAACGCAATGGTGGCGGCATTTTCTCAAAGAGGGTTTGTGGAGGAGGCCAAGAAAACGTTTGATGGAATGCTGGAGAGAGATATCATCTCTTGGAGTGCATTGCTACAAGCTTTTGTGGAAAATCAAGACTTGGAAAAATGCAATAGAGTGTTTGATAGAATGCCCGAGCACAATCTAGTGGCTTGTAATTCTATGATATCTGCTTACGCCCAAAGTGATCGCCATTGCGAGCAAGCCAAATCTTTATTTGATAAGATGCCGGAGCGAGACGTTCTTTCATGGACGTCGATCATGCAAGCTTTTGCGCAGCATGGGCATCTTGAAGATGCCAAAGTATTATTTGACCAGATGCCGATGAAAGACGTTATATCATGGACTTTGCTCCTCCATGCATATGCCCGGGAAGGGCAGATGGTGTGCGCGCAGGGAGTTTTCGAGAGTATGCCGCTGGACGATGCGGTGCCTTGGAACATCCTCGTTGGCGGATATTCTCAGGCTGGGGACGTGGCAGAGGCCCGCAGCATTTTTAACAAGATTCCTGAAAGAAATATTCTCTCCTGGAATTCCATGGTTGTGGGATATGCCCAGAACGGGCATCTTGACGGGGCAAGGAACCTCTTCGAGAAGATGTCCAAACGGACGCTTGTGACATGGACGGCTTTGATCGCTGGATATGCTCACTTTGGTCATGGACGTGATGCCATCCAAATCTTCCATGAAATGGAGGTGGAGGGTATTGATCCAGACGACCTCTGTTTTTTGAAGGTGATATCAGCTTGCACCCACATTGGTTTGCTAGAGAAAGCGCTAAATTATCTCTTATCTATGAGCTCCGATCATTGTCTAGAACCCAGCCAAGAACACTATGTCTGCGTTGCAGATGGCTTTGGGCGGATTGGAAACTTGAAGAGGGCGGAAGAGGTGATTTATGGCATGCCATACAAACCAAACGCCGAGGCTCTTGGAGCTCTGCTTGGTGCTTGTAGAATCCATCCACAGAACTCCCCCACGATTGGAAAAAGAGCAGCGAATCAAGTTCTCAGAGATAACAATCCCAAGGACGTCCATCGTTTGCTCCATATCTTCACGTAAAGGCATATCGCTAGCAAAACTTGTTAGAGAAGAACGCTATGAGATCTGTAATGCAGGGTTTTAGAGACTAGAAAAGAAAAGATCTTGAGTACCTTGAAAGCGATTAGCTCTGAGGCCGAGCAAGCGGAGAGCCATCTAACTTTGCTAGCAACTTGGGAGTGGTAAAAACTCCTCCCAAATTTGCCGAACTTTTCGTGGCACTCGATCTCCAAAGCTGATGCTGCTGCTGTTGTGTTGACAGCGTCCGCACAACCTAGTATAAGCAAAGTTTTAGACCTTGTGAAGTTGCTAGTTTAACTGTTCGCTGACCAAGGCGCTCGATGGCTGCTCGCACTGTGTTTTCTAGGCGTGCTCGTGATGTAGAGCGGAGCTCCTCGGTTACCAAATTGTTTTGAGCTGATTTTTTCTGTTTGTACAAAAACCAAATTATTGAGTGCGAAGCCAAAAGCAAAGTCAGCTTACCTTTGGTTGTTTGGCTTTTTGTTCTTCCTCGGCACGCAGCAAAGCTGCAACTCTTTTCTCGACTTTCTTTCCACCTTTACTCGCAGCTTCCCTGGCTTTCTCGTCTGCATAAGAAAAAGATTGGCAGTCCTTTCCGACGTAAGTACAGTGTACCTTCAGAGTCCGATATATCGTCTTCCGCATCGTGTTCGTCCACATCTTCATTGTCGTAATTCCAAAACTCGCTCTTATCATTCGGCGAAGAACAATCCCTGCAACAAGTAAACAATAAGCCTCCAAAAAGAGAAGTAATAACACCTACGATTTTATGCGTACACCGGACTGCCATACGGAGTTGAAACACGAAGCATCCGCAAGCTCCTTCAAGTCTCTAGAGAGTTTCTCCGGCCACTTACATGCATCACACGTCTTACTGCATAGTAAAGGAGAGACCTGCAAGGAAATTTCTACGCGCGACGAGAAAACACAAGCGCTTACATTTTCTCCGAAGTGTTCCAGTACTCTACGCCTTCGGCAGCTTGCTTCTTCGCAGTAGGCCACTACCTAAAGGCTCAAAAACTTTATATCAGGAAAGACAAAAACGAAAGAAAAAATCTGCAAGCTTACACCTTTTCAAAAGCTTCGATATTTTTCTTTAGCAGCTCATTCTCTCCATTCTCACTAATTCCAGCCTGTTGCCTTTGAGAAGAACTCCTTATGACGTACTCCTGTCACAACAATTGCGTCGACTGTGTAACCAACGAGAGAAGAAAGTATTATATTCACACACAAACCATGGTTCGCTTGTCGTCGACACTGTAATAAAGTATACTTTTGGCGGGTTTACCATCACGACCTGCGCGTCCCGACTCTTGGTAAAAGGATTCGAGCGACTTGGGCATGTTAAAATGACACACCATCCTAACATCCTTCCGATCTATTCCCTGCGCACCATTACCTCATTATTCAAGATACGTAAAGCTAACAATAAACTTGTACCATCCTAGGGAAAAAAAAGAAGAGAAGAAGCAACTGTAAGTTGTTTGATTTCAAAAACTTTTGAGGATAACGTACCCAAATGCGATAGTTGCCACAATAATATGAACTTCTCCAAGAACCCAGTCTTGTAATGCCTGGCTCCGAGCTTTAACGTTGATACCCGCGTGATATACTGCATAAGATATTCTGAGTCAGTAGGAACAAGAGAGGCATGCATATCATACCTCGACACGAGATCCCATCTGATTTTAACCGCGAGCCTATTTCATCGCACATGGCGCGAGCATGACAGTAAATAATCATGCACCGCGTCGGAGCTGTCGTGATTATATTTCGCAGATCCTCGTAAGCACTCTTCATCAAGTCCTTGAAGCGCACTAGTGTTCAGATCATATCGTCAGTAACGACTCGCTGCTTGAAGATTTACCTTCATAGAAAATATTTGCACGATTAAAAGACGATATTAAAACTGCTGCCTTTTGCAGACTAAGTGATTTGATGATGTCTTCTTGCACCCTGTAAAACGAGCATAATCATATGTTTGCGCAAGTGAAATCTAGTAGACTTACTTCTTGCTGGCTGTCGCTGTTAGAGCTAGTATTGGAATGTCAGGTAGGCTTGTTCTCAAGGCTGACAACTTCCGATAGCTTGGTCTAAGAACAGCAAATTATCAAGCACGGAGACATCTAGAAGCACGATTCATTACCTGAAGTCGTGTCCCCAGGATGATATACAATGCGCCTATTGAACAAGTCATGATAAAACAAAGAAATAATTTTCAAAAAAAGAAAACCTCATCAATGGCAATCAGAGACAGAAGGCTCCTCTCGTGAAGCTTTCTCAGCTTTTGCATGAGATGGTTGGTTGCAACCGATTCTGGAGTAACATACAGCAGCTTTAAATTCGGTTTACCAGATTGAAGCTCCTCGAATATCTGCAAGCACAAAACAGATCTCGCAATGAGATAAGTATCGGATACCTTGTTCCTCATTTTCACGGGTTGTGACGATGACAAGTACTCTGCAAATATTTGACGGGATTTTAAAGCAGCAACTTGATCTTCCTGATGTAAAATAAGAAAGAAAAGGTTGGAAAACTTGTTTATAGATCCAGAACGAAAAAATTCTTACCATCAATGCTTTGGCATAAGGAAAGAAGCAAAACCGTGTCAGCAAATTCACGATAGGATGAAAATCTTTGCTTACCAATCAATGGCGAAACCACAAGAACAATTCCTGGCTTTGCCAGCGCTGGAATCTGATAGCAGAGAGACTTCCCAGCACCCGTCGGCATCATGCAGAAGCAATCTTTGCCTGAAGCATCCGAAAATCTTGAAATCCAGGCACACATTTAGTGATTCACCTGCTAGAACAGCCTCGATCGCGTCGAGCTGCAATCCGCGGAAGCTCGAGTGGCCGAAGTAGCGCTGGAGGAGCTCCTCGAGACGCGGCCGATCTTCCTCCCTCTTGCGCTTGGCATTCCGAGGCGTGTCATCGTCCGCGCGTAAGGGAAGAAGCCCCTTCATCACGCCTCTAAACCCTAAACCTAAATTTCGAAAGCCATGGCGGGAAAGTGATTTATTTCTAACTGTGCAATACATCATACTTCTCACTGCGCATTGCGAGCACAGAGAAACCTGGCAGTATTGCTTAAACTTGATCTTGGGAAGTGAGATTTCTCCACAGATTCCAGAGCTCAGGATCTGCGAGACATCCACAAAATCTCCAGCTCCAGATCCGTCGATGGATGCGAGAGCTCTTCCCGAAACTTGCGAGACAACGAGACCATCCTGTGGCAAAGAATCATCAGGAGCAAAGAAAGAGTTCCTAGGAAGCTAGATTTGTTCCTCGCAGATCCAAGGCTTTCGCTCAGCTCCCAATCGATCTAGAAAAACAAAATTGAAAAGCACAAAGGGGGGATTAGAGAGAGGAGCGATTCAAGTGGCGATTTCTTGCGCTTCCTTGCTAGATTTGATCTCGCCGGCTTCGTTCTCGCCCTTTTCTTCGCCCTTGGTGACCGAATCAAGCACCGCCTGCTCAGCGCGCAGCACGACCCCGTAGTAATCCTGGTTGCTCTCCATGCACGCCTTCAAGAATCGCATCGCCGGCCTACACTTCTCGAGTGGCGACTCCGCTCCCTCGGATTTCTCCGATTTCTTCTTCTTCTCCTCCTCCTCCTCGGCCCTGTCGGTGCAATCTTCCCAGTTCACAAACACGCCGCCGCAAGGCCCCTTTTTCATGAAAGCGCAGAATCCACACTCACCATCGGCCGCATCCTCCTCCTCAGCCGCTTGCTGCTGGACGGGATCATCCTCATCCGCCAGCGCCACCGTAAAGAACCCTAAAACCTAAAACCTCAGGAACCCTAAAACGTTTATAAGGGGGAGTTTTGTTAATTATATTATATTAGTCCTAAGTTAACACCAACATACTCGCCTGCGTCGGCGAATCTGGCCTCCCTCAGCCTGGACATGTCTGCTAAGCACCAAACAGTGATCCCATTTTTTTCCTCTTTCTCTTCAGTTCTCACAACACCATTCATGCTTGGAGAGCTGACTTTCGTTTTCTCCTCGTGGACTTTTCGGATCAACCGAAAGAGTATTTGAGGGCGCTACAAAATTCGTCACACTCCAAGTATTCTTCTGCCTCTTTTTGATCCGTCTCCAATCGGGAATCACTTTCGAGCTCGGATCTTTCGTGATATAGTTCATAGCGATCATGGTCAAGTTAGTGATTGTTCTCCTGCTGCTAGTGGCCTCCATTGGCGTTGTAGTGTTCACAAACAGGCAGAGTTTCGAGAGGCAGCGGCATTACAACCGCGATTCGTTTCCATCCCTGCTGCTTGGCAAGCTTCCCAGGAAAGTTTCGACCCCTCCACCGGGACCATCTCTCAGGCACAATGAAAACTTGGTGAGATCGAGCCACAGCATCACAGATCCATGAACTTTGAAACACACAGGATTATAGATGTTCTTGCTTAAACTTTGTGAATATACACACAGAATAATTCTATCACTATCACGTTTGCTTCGTGATCCTTGACTAGTGACAAGTTTTTCTTGGTCCGGCAGCAACTAGTCAAATTTTACGCCTGCTTTCATGACTCGGCATGGAGGGGACCAAGAGCATCGTCACAGCATCCACGAGGTCAAAAATGCGATCCACCTATGAATCATTAAACTTTCGAAACGAGAAAGGGCGTATTCCGAGAATTGAACGTGGGACCTCTCGCACCCGAAGTGAGAATCATACCATTAACAAGGTAACAAGCGTAATTACGATTAGCTGCTGTTTGCACGAATTCTGAGAATTGAACTTGATACCTCTCGCACCCGAAGCGAGAATCGTACCAGTAGACAAAATGCCCATTAACAAGAAAGTGTGAAGCCTTTGCAGCAGATTCTGCGATGATGATGGCTATGGAAGTGAAACTCACTTAGGGGCAATCTAGACCTCTCGCACCCAGACATTAACAGGCTACACTTTTTCCCTGGTTTTAAGTCTTAAAAAGGGGCATTCCGAGAATCGAACTCAGGACCTCTCACACCCGAAGCGAGAATCATACCACTAGACCAAATGCCCGTTAACAACAAAGCATGATTAGTATGAAACTTTTTGCGATGAAACGAATAGAACAGACGAAGAAAATTCTCGTAGAGGCTGTTATTTTCCCGTGGAAGCAACGAGATACCTAGAGAATAATCACACCCAAAAAGCATCCTTCTATTTCTGGATTTTATCGATTGGTGTTGACAAAAGCCTTCTAATTCAATCTTTTCTCTATAACCTTTCCATGCACACAATTCGTGAATATATACGTCTAGACATACGCTCGCAATACGTAGCACACCAACAAAAGTCATGAACTACCTATTCGCGCCGGATATTCTCGCGTTCCCAAAGCAGGAATCACCGAGTTCTTTCTCTCTTTTTTTCTTTTGAAAGGTGAGGTCGGTTCTGATTGGGAGAGATAGCAAACCCCACCAAACTAAAACCACGAAAACCTTCCCTCCAAACGCACCAGTTTTTAAAATCCCGGCAGTGGAAATCCTCCGCAGAAGCTGCCCGCCGCATTGTTTAGTTCACAGCTCGTGTGGAAAAGGGAAAAGAAACGCAAAGAAAAATCATTTCTAGATGACTGCTAGTCGATTATTTTATGGGAAGTTGCTTCTTTCAGCAGTACTCGTCCTTGCGGGCTTCGTTCTTAGCCAGTCTGGATCATCGCCGACGAGCAGGAAGATCCTGGCCTCCTCTGATGAATCTCAGGCGCGGAATTCTCCGGCTGGGGATCAATCGGAGCTCCAATCGTGGAGCAGGAGTGCGGGAGCAACCACGGACAACAATTCGATCGAGAAGCCACCGAGATCATTCTCCACAATGCTTCCCAGGGGAGTTTTCTATCCTCCAGCAGGGCCAAATCCCTGGGGAAACTCGGATTTGTTCCGGGAGAAGCAGCATTGAGGGATGGGGACGCCATGCATTTGCTCCAAGAGGAAGAAGATGAAAAAAAAAAAATGAAAGCTGGCCCATGCAGGTCTCGAACCTACGACCTTGGCGTTATTAGCACCACGCTCTGACCAGCTGAGCTAATAGGCCTCAACATTGCGATTGTAAACAACCAAACTAAATTAAGCAAAAGATTTCGACAAAATAAATACCAGTTTGGCCTATGCAGGTTTCGAACCTGCGACCTTGGCGTTAGTAGCACCACGCGCTGACCAGCTAAGCTAATAGGCCTCAATGTTGTAATTAAATATATTAATTAATTAAATATTTAAAGATTAAATAAGCGTGATTAAATTACTAACTTGAAATTAAATAGTTAAAGCCTGGTTAAATAAAATAAAAAAACCTGGGGGATTTCTATTGGCGGTTTGTTAGCACTAATGTAACCCTAGAGCGCGCGAAGCAATGGCAACGTCGCAGGAGGACACGCATGGCGCGCCGCGTGATGTAGCCGATCGTCTTCGCCACTGGTATTCTAGCTCCTCCCCAGAAATGCTGTTGCCGGAGCGATCCAAGCCTTCCCAGAGGAGAAAGAAGCGATGTGTATGCTAGCACAGCTTCTCGCCGCGGCGATCCTCCAGAAAAGGCTAGGCGCTAGCTCCCGCCCCCTCCCCATCGCATTCTCCATCGCATTCTGTTGATGTTGTTGGTGGAAATATTTTCTCCTCAGGATGGGGCAGCGCCTGGGAAAGCCGGAATCGTCCAGGAGGCCGCCTCCCAAGCCCAAGAAGGTGATGCACAGGGACAATCGGACCTTCCGGGCCGAGGATTTCTCCGGCATTGTCCGAATCCATTTGGCAGAGGTGAGTGTATCGATTGCTCTTCTCAGTGTTTCTTCTTTCACTTTTCCCCTTTTTGGTGCTTTTAGGCGGAAATGCAACGAAGAGCAAAGTGGTTTGCCTGTGTTTCTATCGGAGAGCAGGCGTTTAGGACATCAACGTCTCCCAGGTTACGGTTTGCTCCTCCTTCGCATTTTCCAAGTTTCTTTTCCTGATGCTGTGATGTGTGACAAAAATTGTTATGCAGCACAGACAATCCCCAATGGAAATCTGTAAGTGCTTTTTGGTTGTGGACTGCTGCTTTGTACTATTTTCGCTTTGTTCCAGGAAAAGAAAGTAGCACTAGAGCAAAATGGTCCTCGCATCACCCGGATCTCGGTTTTTGAGGTGATTTCGTTTTGTTTAGAGCTAGAACTTACGGTGTTAACAGGTGCATAAGCTCGCGAAAAACACCCTCGTTGGTTACTGCGAAATCGATCTGTCCCTTGTGCTTCGCCCAGTAAGTCTTGTTTTTTTTCCGTTTCGTGCTTTGCTGAACTGCGGCTCAGGATGAAGAAAATTCTGAGATGCTTTATCTGTTTGATCCAAGTACAAAGACGAAAACTGTCGGTCACATCACTGTGGAGTACAGGATTGAGGTATAAGCTGCTGTTTCGGACAACTGCCTGCCTAAGCTGTTTTTTCTCGTAGAGTCAAATGGAAACAGAGCGAAGCTTTGCGAGGCGTCTGCTTGCAATAGTGGTACGTTACAAATTTCTTTTAGATGCACACACCTTCAACTTTAGTGCAGGACTTTGATGAAAATGGCGAGTTATCGCTGGACGAGTTTCATGATTTGATCAAATCCTTTGGGAACAGAATGTCTGACGAGGAGGTAACATTTTTCTGCGTTTTTCTATCACCTCTATAAACTATTCATTGTTGATTTGTAGCTTTCCAACTTGTTTTTGCAAGCTGACGAGAATAAGGATGGAAAAGTCAGTGCCGACGAGCTTGCCCAATTACTTGCCACGCACAAGGAAAGGTAATTATAACACGGATTGCGTTCCTTTTACTGGTGACAGTTTTACGTTTGACAGAACTATTTGGGTTAAGCAGTGTCCTGTATGTGGTGATAATCTTGGAGTTGTAGACAACCTGAACGGCATGATTCACATGAGCCTTTGTTTTGACGAAGGCACTGGTTTGGAAATTATGAGAGGAGGTTTTATAACGGAAAAGCAGGCTTCATATGGGTATATTTGTGGTTCGCGTTTAGTTACAGGCACTGAAAATGTTTTTTTTTTTCATCATTACAGGTGGATGTTCAAATTCAGCGAGTGGGCAAATCTTTCCACGTACGACGTTGGTCTGAAGAAAGGCTCTAATGTTGCCCACATTCTTGTATGCCTGCTCTTTCTTGGTTCTAATTTCTAGGGACTCAAGAGAATTATGCCAGGTATTCGATCGAAGGTCTAAGAGAATGATCGAAGAGGTTATTGACAAAAAAATAGCCTTGGCGATGCGTGCAATTTATCAGTCGAAACTCGGATTAGCTCTTCTCGATGCTGGTAAAGCTACAGTAATTTTTTCTCTTTGTCTTACATTATTTTTAATTTGCATTGTGCTTTGTGTGCCAGGAACAAAAAGTTTTCTAATACGGCTGTCAGAAAAGCACGGAAGGAAAATGGATTCTCCTCAATCAGCGGCTGCTATTCCCAAGTTCATTGAATTTTTTCATGTAAGCGGACACATTGCTTGTGTTTCTTGCAGTTGTTAATGTGAGCTGACCAAACAGGACAGGATTGATGTTGACGAGTTCAAGCATCCCGTTGAACACTACAAGGTTTGGTTGTCACCTAAGCGAACTTGAGCCACACAAGCATTTATTTACAGACTTTCAACGAGTTTTTCATCAGAGAACTTCGGCCCGGATCACGACCCATTGCACAAGAAAACAATGACGCTGTTGCAGTGTGTGGTGCTGATTGCCGTTTGATGGTGTTCGAGAACGCTGATGCAGCCACGCGTTTTTGGATCAAGGTTTAAGAGAAACGAAGGAGTTGCTACGACTGATACGTTTCTATTTACTAGGGGAGGCGATTTTCTGTACCTGGCCTTCTTGGGGACAAAGCATTGGCAAAGCAGTTCGAGGGCGGTCCTATCGCCATTTTTCGTTTGGCACCTCAGGTTCATCATATTTGTTACTTGCTGTAACAGTTAGCTTTTCCTCTACAGGATTATCATCGGTTTCACGTGCCAATTAGTGGAGTATTGGGGCCGCTAATTGATATACCGGGCCATCTATTAACGGTATGGCCTTTGTGAGGTGATGCATAAATTATTTCCTATCTTATACTTTTGCAGGTGAATCCTATTGCCGTGAATAGTCCGTATTGTAATGTTTTCACGGACAACAAGCGCGCTGTTTGCATCATTTCTAGTGAAGATTTTGGACAGGTATGCGATCTTCCCTTTGGTAAACCCTCTATTTAGAATTAAATGTAGGTGGCATTCGTGGCAATCGGAGCAACAATGGTGGGCAGCATTACGTTCACTAAAAAAGAAGGATCCGTCGTCAAGAAGGGCGACGAGGTATGAAAAAATAAAACAAGAAGTCGACGAGTTTCCTCACTGGTCCTGGCACAGCTCGGATACTTTTCTTTCGGGGGAAGTACGTGCATTTGCGTCTTCCGCGCGGTACGTGTCATGACTGGCAAGCCTTCCCATCCTCTTGAGGAGCTGACGAGCTGTGTGCTTTCCATGCAGGGAGCGATTGACATTGACAAGGATCTCCTCGCCAACAGCGAGAGGTCGCTGGAGACCCTGGTCTCGGTGGGGATGACTTTGGGAGTCTCTCGCAAGCTAGTGGGCGACCAGGCGTTTGAAAAGTCCCGGCCGACGATCAGAGACAGCGTCGTGGCACTGGACAACGAAGTCTCAAAGAAGGGAATTCAGGCGTCCATGAGCTTCAACGTACGCCAGGGGCAACTGGGACTCATCAACGAGGCAGACGAGGCAGAGGCGACGCTGGAGGAGGACGCAGACGAGGACGAAGAGAATAACGACGCCACCACCTAAAAAGTAAGCCTGCAAGAGAATGAAATCGCAGTAGCTGCGATTTCCACGTCTTCTATGGGAGAGAAAAGATACTCTGCTGTTTACTTGGTTCTAAAGTTTTTATCACGCAGGTCTTGCTCGAGAATCTCTCCGTAGTAATTCACAGCAAGTGTGCTTGGATCGAAATGTTACATAATTTGTGGCTCCTTGCGTCTCTCACGGCCTCGCTTTTGAGTGTGGTGTGCGGTCTTTGTTCGACAACGAAGGAACATCGAGATGATTTTTGGAGCGTAACTTTGTGACTGGAGAAAAGCGCCAAATGTGGATGAAATCTTTTATTCATTCTGTGGCTTAAAAAGAGCTCGCTTGGTCCACAGGAAGAAATGACACGATCATGACGCAAAAATTAAACGCAATTTTTGGTGGAAACAACAAGCTTTTAGATTCTCTTGAAAGAAGACGATCGCCCAAAAGACGATGACTCCCAGCCAATGTTTGTGACAAGTTCAAGCTCCTCGATCTGCTCAAAACAAACAAGAACAAGAACATAGTACGGAAAGGGGTTTTCTTTAAACTTCACTGCTGCTTTTCCACCATGTGGACGACAACATTTTTATTCTGGTCAAACATGAGAATCCTGTTCGCAGAAATCCTATAAAAATATATTGTATAACACATAGCGAAACGTATAGCACTACATTACGATGTAGCCATCCTTTTCTTCTCTCGCATTGTTTTCTTCTTTTTATCATTTTTATCCGGCATTCAAGCCCCATTGGGAGCAGTAGCAGCACTGGGCCAAGGAGATGACCCGTGACCATTTGCAGCGGCAGCTCCTTTGAAGGGCTCGGCTTGAGACGATCGTCTGGACTTGTTTCGTAAGTAGACGACCCAGGTGACCACCTCCAAGATTACGCTCAGCGCAGCCAGCGATGAGATCACTCCAATGTAGGTGCGCTTCCACTTCCGATCCGGCTGCAGGAGATCAAAGCCCTCGAAGATGTTGACGATGATCATGGCGATGGTGGCGTAGCCCAGCGTGTGGTGGTAGATGTTCCAGAATTTCCGCACCTTGTGCTCCTTTTTGGGCCGCAAAAGAAGCGACAGGACCTGTAGACGCACGCAGAGGCGGTTCCATCAGGAAAAGAGGCGAATCATGCAGCCGTGGAGTGAAACTCAAGCAAAACCGTGCCAAGAGATTGAGAAAGGCAGTACAAAAGTCGAAACGTGGCAATCCAGAGGAGAATTATGAGAGCTTACTTGCAACGTCGAGAAGACGAAGATGGCGATGCCGAGATTCCGGTGCTTGCAGCGCACTGTAGCGGCGTAAGTCGCGAGCTTGAGTCCCGTGGCCCAGCCGACAACGCCCAGAACGTAGCCGGAGCTCTGGAAGAAAGCGTGCATGTAAAACCATGCTGGGTCCGCGCACTGGAAAACTTTCAAGTATCGAGCTGACATGACTCCCAGTGGCAGGAGCAATCCCCATCCCACTGCATTGATAATCCCGTGCCTCTGCGAAGACCAGTGAGAACACAAAATTATGACTATCGAAGAAAAAAAAGGTGGTGGAACAGTTTGTTCCGTCCTAGATGACACTTAAAGAGCGAAGAAAAAGATGGTTTCTCCTTCTCGAAGAACGCTGGTGGTGGCGAATGCACGGATTTATAAAAGCTGCCTACTGTTGGAGGAAACAAACAGAGGATGTTCACGGGCCAATATTCGATCGACAAGGAAAAAGAAGGAAAGGAGGAAAAGCTGAATCGATTCCCTCGATGGTACGCGAGAGAGTGAGCTTCATGGCAACGGTGGAAGAAGCTCCATCGAGAAAGCGAAAGGACAGAGAGAAAGAAGAGTAAAAGAGACTGTAGCACAGGCTTATGCTCTACTGCTGCTGATTGACGGTCACAAGCACTAGATTTAGGCGAGAACATGAAACGAGGGCCCGCATTGATTTCTCACTCGGTGGCCGAAAGCAAAAGCAGCACGGCCATGGATTCTCTGATTGCGCGATGCCCCACAAAACGAGAAAGGAGGAGCGAAAAAATGAGAAAAGAAAGAGAAGCCTGTGCTGAGCACTTTCCCGATCGCTGGGACGATCCGACACGGAGTATAATGACTACCCACGAGACCCAATGAAGCGATCCATCGACCCAAGTGCTCGATTTCTGGATTGACCACTAAAGATTTGAATGCCGATGCAAACAATCACCAAAAAGAAAACGAAGAAGAAGAAGTATACTTACGTTCTTGAGCTTCTGGTGGGGGATGACGATCTCCGCGTTGCCGCTGGCAATGTTGATGCTGCCAGCGCTCTTGATGTCGTTCTTGGTGTCGTGCGGCAGCGGGCTCGATCCCTGCATCGCCGCTCCCCTGTTCCAGATGTGGTTGATCACGCTCCCGGCGCTGCCATTGCGCGGCAGCTGGATCCTCACGAACAGCTTCATCCGGTTGCCGCTAATGTCCACGGATTTGTCCAGCACCCGGATCCCAATCGGCCCGGGGGATGGGAGCTTGGTCATGAGATCCTGCGTGAGCTTGTAGGTGAGGATCATGGCAGTGCCATTGCTGGCCCGGAAGGCGAGGAAGACGTCGGCTCCCATCATCACTGGCGCTGGGCCGGTGTTGATCCCCCAGGCCACCCAGCCCGAGGAGCTCGGGGCAGTCCCAGTGAAGACGGCATCCAGAGTGTTTGAGGAGGAAGTGTGAGTCCAGGCCAGTGTGGCTCCTTGCTCCGCAAGATTCCTGCAAGCTCTGAAAGATCTCTGGCTGCTTCCAATCCTGTGGGAGAGAGGGCATTGAGCCGAGGCTGTAGAAGCCAGGATTGCAACCAGGAGGAGGAGGAGAAGCTTGAGCTCCATAGCTATCCTCTCAAAACCACGAAAGTTCTTTCTCCAAGAGGGGAAAGGAGAAAAAGGGCTTTGCTAGCTTTTGGAGATCATATAGCTCGAAAACTTTAGAATGTGGCCTCTACTCTCGCTCTCTCCTCCTTAAAGGCTCCTCAAGAACAACCCTTACCAACCAAAACCAAACCCACAGACAAGCACAACAGATTTTTCTCCTTTACTTTTCTCTCCCTCTCCTTCTTTCTCGATGTCTTTGAGATCAAATTCTATTTTTCCTCCTCTAGTTGGCTCTCGCTCGCCACAATTTCTCCTTTATTTTTCTCTCCCTCTCCTTCTTTCTCGATGTCTTTGAGATCAAATTCTATTTTTCCTCCTCTAGTTGGCTCTCGCTTGCCACAAACACACGCGGGTTATATAGCCATACCATGCTTGGCCATGGTTGGCGCTGACGCAAGGGTGACGTACCCAGTTTTTGGATCCAATAGTGGCCGGCCAGTGTGAATACTTACGACGGTCAATGGTCGTGATTGACAGACCGTGGTCAATCCAGAGGGATTAGGTTACTTGTTTTTCTTGAAAACGGCAAGTCAATGCCGACCACATGAACAAATATTAATTTATTACCTTTTATCAATTCATTCAGATAGAGATTGAATTTCTGTAAAAGAAAGTCCTCTGACGAATTCAAATAGAACCACTATTGAGCATGGGGATTGGGAAGTGCAACAATGGAGCTTCTTTGATCGAATGCCTGATCCAGATACCATTTCCTGAATTATCATGCTCAAGACGCCTGGGTATCTTAAAGAGGCGAAGATCGTGTTTGATCGTATGGAAGGAACAACATCGCCTGGACTGCATCATTGCGGTCTATGTCTAGTCCGTGCACATTGTTGAGAGCGGCAAGGAACGTCGCATATGCCCGACAAAGCCATTTCTCAGATCGAGTTGCATTCGGAACGACCATATTGATGCGATCAGCAGAATTTTGGCACAGGTGTTTCCAAGACTGATATCGAGCAATAACAAAGATGGAGTCAACCGACGATGCTGCTATGCCCGCCAGCATCGTAGAGGAAGTCATCTCTCTAAAGGCTCGTTTTCAAATCCTTTTGATTTTCAGTAACTATATAAGACGCCACTCTTCTCCTTTTGATGAAGAAGCGCCTCTGTCCGTGCTGCTCAGTCAAGATGACAATTTGGAGATTCTGACCACATGCTCCGAAGTCATGGAAGTCTGTGCCAAACATTGGTGACTGCGGCCTAATTGCTTGGGCAATTTGAGGATGTATAACAGGCAAGCAACGACTTCAACGGTCCGTAGAGGCAACAGAAACTCCTTTGGCCCTGGTGGATACCGAAACTTTTCTGCTTTTGTTAAAGCAGTCCCTTGGTGAATAAATCTTTGCGCTCGCCCGAGATTGCCCTCTGCATGGATATAACGTTGGGGAAATAAACCAAAAACGTTATGTTGCGCAGGATCTGGGTAGTGCACTGCCGAGACTGTAGCCAAGCCAACCTTGTCATCAACCTTCCTCACGGTTGCCTCCAGCATACACTCAGCCGCTCGCAAAGTAGCACTGCCCATTGTGCTCCCACAGCCTTGTCGTGCACAAACCAGGGTGCGGCAACATCCAGTCACACCAATTTTTTTTTGGCAAACCAGCATCTCCAAGAAAGGAGCAAGCTGCTTCCTAAAGTGTCTTGTTGACAAGCCGTGCCATTCTGCTGTTGTGTGTTTGGTATAGAGTACTGACACGCAATCCCTTCATCATCACAAAGCTGATGAATTCTCTGGATGTATATTTATCACCACCATCATTGCGAAACTTCTTGAGCTTCTTTCCTGTTTGCAACTCTGCTTTGGTCTTGAAGAGCTTGAACTCACCAAACACCTCTGATTTACGAGAAAGAAACTTGATGATGCGGGAAAAATTGTCCACAAAGTAAATTATATGCTCACTAGAAAGGGAGGGCATCATACACACATTCGAGCTCTAGAATCTCTATAGCTCTTACAACAACACTAGTCTTTAAGGGAAACATGTGCTGCTTTGCAAGAATACACAGCTTACAAAACTTCAGCTTTTGTGAAGTGATGTGCAGACTAGCAACCATGCCTGAATGTATAAGCTTTTTGATGTCCTGATAGTGTGTCCAAGCTGTTGATGCCAGGTCTGGAGGTCAACAGGATGCTGGGATCCCACATAAAGAAGGGTTGAGTAGGGAATTCCAATTCTACATTGAGCCAGTAGAGACCAGCGTGATGCCTCCCACTAGCAATAACACTCTCATTCTTCAGAATCAAGCATTGCATAAGAGCTCCATGTTGCAATCAACGACCTTACCAACCGAGAAGAGGGATTTCTTGATGCCAGGGACATGCTATGGCAGCCACAACCTTCCCATAAGTAAAGGGGACTTTGATGGTGCCTATGCCACACATGCTGTGGGAGTAGTCATCACTATGCTTACCCTCTGGAATCACGTCCAAGCAACTGAAGAGTTCCTGGATGTGTGTTGGCGCTACTGTCAAGCCAAAAAGCTCTCATTGATTGGGAAACTCAAGCTTAGAGTCTGTAGTTGCAAGGGCCTGGAGATCAATGTTTGAAGTCATGAACAAGCTGTCACCATTTTGAGCATTGTCATCTGCCCGAGCATAGTTCACTGCCTGCCTTTATGGATTTCTTTAGCTGGCTTGGTTGCTTCTATGCAGTCATGTGCAAAGTGGCCAGGTTTTTTGCAGATATTACACAAGCCATTATTCTTGCACTTCTTGTCCTTCTTTTTCTTGTGGTTCTACCCATTGCGCTTACGATCCTTGGGCTACACCCTCCTGGTGCAGCCCGAGCATGTGCCAGACAGAGACTTTGGCTGAAGAGTTCGCAAACATGGCAAGATTGGAAGGAATGTCTTCAACCGATTGGGACAGCAATGGGCAAGCATGTTAGTGACCACCCATTGGTGGGTGCTTAAAGAGCTGACAATATCTTGGACCACCAAATTTGGTCTTAAGCTGATACAGCTTTCAAATTACTCACAAATGCTCATGTGTTGCATTTTCCAATCCTTGACACCATCTGGGGCCTAACAAAGCTCAAAGATCTCCTGAGATTCTTCTCCATGTAAAAGTGCTCCATCAGCCAAGGAAATCCTTCCCATCGAACACTTTGAGCAAGTCTTTGTTAGGAACCATTCCACCATGATGAACTAGAGAAAGAAGACAAAGAACACACACATGATATCCCCATAGTTCCCCTTGCACATACTAAAGAAACAAAGTTACATATATGACCTGCTGGCCAACTGCTTACCAGCTAACTGCCTCTCTAGAGGGCTCTAGAAGACTCTCAAACGTTCTGGAGAGCTTCCTAGAATATCCACAACATGGGATATCCTAAAAGTGTGCAGCCTGAGGATTACAACAGGCCTGAAACACAAGGCTGGAGATGGAAATCCTGCACTGTGTGTGCTGCGCCCTGGTTTGAGCTTCAATGGCCAGCACTACTTTGCAAGCGGCTATGCCTGAGGAAGGGGCGCGTGGAAGGTTACAGTCTTAGAATTGCACTACCAAGATCCTGCACATCATATCGTCTCCGGTTTGTTTCCCCGTCGTTCTATCCATGCAGAGGGCAATTTGGTCATCTTTGCGGAGTCAGGGCGAGGGGTTTATTACTTGAACACAATTTGCCAAGGGACTGCATTATCGGCCACACTTAAAAGCGGAAAAGTGCACACCGCCATCCAAATCCTCACGTTTGCTGCTTCTTAAAACACCCAATCTCCTGGATTAGCAAACCGGATCAAGGAGGCTCAAATACCTCTTTTCTCCATCATCTCAAAGAGCTCGAGAGGAAAGTCGCTTGCACCGCTGTTCTTGCATCCTCTCGAACGATTCAGGCAGTGTATTCTTGATGGCTGTTTCCTAATCAGTGCGTTCCAAGTTACCGGGACTCTCCTCCCCACGGGAGTTCGCTCAGATTCCACCATGCTGCCGTGGAGAGAAGTTTACCACAGATTTGCAGCATCCGGAACTCTGGTGGACTTCTCCCAGTAGTTCCACCTTGATCCTGTCGAAAGCTCAGCAAACTCGATGTTCCCACACTTTACGTATGGGTCCACCAGGCTACTCGCCACGAAAATGTCTTGGTCAAGTCCAGATTTTGCAGCTCGAGAGTGTATACATTTCACTCTCTCGAAACAACAAGCCTTGTTAGCTTTCCTTTCCACCTTTGCTACCACGCTCGAACAGGCTTTTAGTGCTGCGAGATAAGTCATGCGATCTGGACTCCAGCCTTCTTGCATTCTCCAAAACAACTAAAAAAAGATTATTATGTTTTGATTTGAAAGTGGCTTTAAGATCAGTAGTGCAGCATCACCCTGGCATAACTTTGAATCAGTGCACTCAAGGAAGCTACCTCCAACTTACAACTGCACCTCATTGCCTGCGATTGATATGCCATGCCTTGCTCGAAGCAAGTAATTTTCACATCTTTCCATGGATTTCCTATACACCGTCTGTTGTATTTGCTGTAGATTTCACGCAAGCTTTCAATGCCACAAGGAAAGAAGCTCGATTCGGCATGAAGCCTTCACTTTTTGTCCCGAAACCCATCCCACCTTCACCATTCACACATTCCAGAATTAGGCTGGACTATCAAAGACAAGCTTCCACAACCAGCGTACGTAGCAATCAGCGTGTTGGCAACTGAAGAACCAAATACACACCCAGCTTGAGCAGCCAAAAGAGTGTACTGCTAAGACCTTCTCCAGGCACTGAACTAGCTGGTCCCATCTATCTTTTTGCCTTTCTCCTTCTTGAAGAGGATTTCCCTTTTAAGGGTTTTTCAAATTCCTAAAAAAATGAATATTCTTTTTATATGCTTTGCAATAAATATAAATATTAAGTGTGAGGTCCAAGTGTATAGCTATGATACCGTATATTAATATTAGCATTGGGATTTTGGTAGTTGTTGGATTGGTTTCAACGTAAACCATTCACTACTGTACATAAATTAAAGTTTTTGGGTTAATTGATATGCACATTTTTTATATTCCCTTTATATACATTAGTGGAGATGAAAGGCACTTTTGATTATCCCTGAGGAGTGGTTGGATTTGGGATTTTGGTTTAGATCTAGCTTTTGCATTGTCTAGGTCTAGCTTTTTTCATTTCATTTCTTTTGTTTTTTCTTTTTAGGATTTTAGTTTAAATCTAACTTTTGCATTATTTAGATCTCTTTTTTTTAAATTTTTTTTTTTCATGTTTCTTCTTTTGCTTTTCCTTTTTCATTCATCTTTATGGCAGAGTAGCAGTCTCCTCTTACTTTGACTCTTGAGCAGCAGTTGGTGCAATTGCTTGATGTTATGCAATTATAATTAAACAACCAAACTCAATTGATGGGGGCATTCACGGCATGTGGTATAACTCTTCCTGCTCTTGGTGTCAATCCTCACATTTGGCCAGAATTCTTTCATGGGAATTTTGGGGATGATATGTACTATTGGTTTGATCATTTCACAGTGATTGCCACATATCATTCTTGGGATGATGTTTGATGTTTGTGTGAGTTTCCCATGTGTTTCCAAGGGATGGCATTGTAGTAGTATTGATTAGTTTTTCAAGTTTTATTATTTGTGGTCATATACATAAGCTCTTATTGTTGCCCATCCATAAACACAATAACTAAAGTCAAAATATACCTAAGATTCCTTCTTGCATTTGTCAAACCAAGTCAACTCCACTACTTAGTCCTTTGGTGGATATCTTCATCATGTAACAATGTTAGTTGTTGTCATTGTTTACTTGGAATAAACCTTCAAAACAATAATTTTTATGTGTTTTATGAGGAATTAAATATTGCTTATTTCATCCTTGTCAAGCCTAAATTCTCTTTGAACTTTATACAACCAATGCTTTAGCCTAAAATTGTTGCATTTGATTAATGGAAGCTATTATCTTTTGATATTTATCTTCTGTCATCCTTGATATCCCCCATGTATATGAATAAATCTTGAATTTGATGCTTTGTTACGTATTCATTATCCTTGTCAAATTTAGTAAAGAATTCTTTGGCAACAACTTCCTTTATGATCATATGCATGACTAACCTAGGACCTTTCAATTTACTAGCCTTTTCCTCCACCATTGTATGTAGATTCTGTTACTCTCACCTACTCTTTCGGATTGGGATGTCATGGTTGTGGAAATGATGCCTTGTGAAGTTGGTATCATTTAGGCAATTGTTTGCAATATAAGCATTTCAACAATCTTTTATCCCCCTTTTTCCTTGAAGAGTCGTTGCCCTACCATTGAACTCTAGCCTTCTCAGCTAATGTTGTAGCAATGCTTTCAATCCAATCTCATTTTTTGGGTGTCTCTATTGTTTGAAAGAAATTACAAAAAGAGTTATCACATTTAATCATTCTAACACATTAGAAAGACATATTTTGGCAAATTCTTAATCATTGTTGTAAGGAACCAACTCCCCGAGGTGTCATAGGGTAAAAGGATCTCTGAAAGCACGACCGAAATGATAAAGAGTTCATTGGATGGAACCGAGTATGAGATCGAGTCCAAGACCGACTCTAAGACCGAGTTTGAGATAGAGTTCGGGATCGAGTCTGAGGCCAACTCCGAGACCGAGTTCGAGACCGAGTTTAAGACGGAGTCCAAGATCTGAGATTGGGTCTGAGACCGAGTCCAAGGTCGAGTCCGAGGTCGAGTTCAAGATCAAGTTTGAGGTTGAGTCCGAGATCGAGTTCGAGACTAAGTCCGAGGTCGGGTTTGAGATCGAGTTCGAGGTCGAGTCTGAGACCAAGTTCGACTACTAATACAGGTCAAGGGGTGAAAGCCCAAAGCATGTGTCTCCTGGGGGGGGGGGCTGTAGAGGGTTCCAAAAGTATAGTAGGGATAGTGAAGTCCAGGAACTAGTCTTGAAGGAACTCTCCAATGGTACTTCCAAACTGACTTAAGGTTGAGACTGGGGCCAAGGGGCGTTGGGTGGGAGTGAGCATGGACTTAGGTGGTGCCAGAGGGGCCACCCAAGGAAGTGGTCACGAGCAGCTCCCACTCTCGGAAGGGAAACCGACTGCAGTGCTTCCAGCTCATAAGCTCTATTTCGTTAAAGTGGGATTTATTCAGTAAAATGGGACTAGGTACAAATTTTTAAGTATTTGAAAATGACGTGAAATTATATGTTTTTTGTCTAGGGGCTAGACATATCTGGGGTATGGTGACTAGCGCGGTGACTTTGTGTCCAGACTGAGTCCATCTGGTTGTATAATAAATCTCATTGTCAAGGTGAACAAGCCGAATCTGAAGCTAAAGAAGAGCGATGGCATGCGCGCACACACTATTTGTTTGTTCATTGAGCGTGTGGTGAGCTTTCCAAGATGAACGTCATTCCTATTAGCCAGACATATAACTTAATGGTGAGAACATTTAGATATTATTCAATGTTATCTTTTTCTAATGAATCTAATTGTGAAGGTGTAGCAAGAGGCATTGCTAGTCTGGAGAAGTCATTTAACTCATTTGACCCTTAGTGTATTTTCATGAAACTAAATAACATTCATATTATTAAGGAATTTCTCTAGTACCTTTTTTTTACGACATAGAGGCTTGCATTTCTTTCAAAGGTGATTTAGTAAAAGGCTTGAGGGCACATGCCATTCTATTTCTCAGACCAGTATTAAGATATACTAGTGCAAAGGGAAAAAGGTATTTGGTGATCAAGTAAATGGCATGAGGGCACACGCCATTATAAGCCTAAGCGCTAGTGGACACCTCCTTTTTGGTACTCTCAGCGGTACTATCATCCTTCTCCGGGTCAGTTGTTTTGCTTTGGATTGTTGTCTCTAACGTTACTGGGGCATTCTCGATAGTTGTTAATGTTGCCGTTTGTTCAGAAAAATGATCACCTAGAGTATAGTACGGGGAGTTTGGAAGACTTATATATTTTACATCTTCACCTATCTCCTTCTCCGTCTCCTTTTCTGCCTCACTTACAGATTTTGTGCTTGCCATGAGAACGCTCTTCACCCTAAAATATGGAGTTCATTGTGTTATAAAAGGAAACCAACACACACGCTGCAAGGGAATGATGGTACATAAAGCACGTAAGCCCACAATATGGGTTTATGTGCCATTAATATGGGCCACATGCCATATTATTAGATTTATGCACGTGTGATTGGTAAATGCATATGTCACATCATTTTTGTTTTACCTCACACACTATATCAGGCCTAATGAACCATATCACATGTGCGCACATGCTATATATATGGAGAAGTATTATGCAAGGATAGAAAAATTCAATGCATGATTGTGGAGAGCAATGGCATGAAGCCACATGCTAAATAACATTTTAGAGAAAGAATTAAAATAGAAACATGCAAACACTACTGAGTGGACCAAGACTTAGAAGTGCACAATTGAATGAGGTATTTCTAATAAATATTTCACTCACCTTATATAGGAATGGCTACCACTCTCAAATGGCATATCGCCTCATGCCATCACCTCGCAATTTGTTATAACAATCCGATGAATTCATATTCGGCTTGTTCACCTTGAACTTTAAGTAAGATTTGCTAGAACAACTAAGAATTTATACTTGTTATTTGTATCATCTCACCTAGGAATGGCATAAGGCCACATGCCATCACGCCTCCTCTGATTCAGATTCAGATTGTTCACCTTGAAATAAAATACATTAGAAACTTAGTAAAGGAATATTAATGAATCTCACCTTGAACTCGGGTTATGAATGCTCTTGTTGCATCTCTTGCATGGTCTGGCAAGGTGATGGTGGCACTCTGCTTCCGCATCCAACCATGCACAACATTATCCACTGATATGCTCATGCTGAGATCCCTTGGATTCAGCACCCATCTCTTTTCTAGGCAATCCTTTGTATATCCAGAACTTGGCTTGAACCACTCCATAGTTACATTGAAGGAGTTAGTTTCCGCGTCCTCCTCTGCATCAGTGATGCAGTGCCCCACCCATATCATTTGTTTTTTATTACTGGGTCTGACAAGCACGACCATTCCTTTGCAGACCTGTACTGGATTGAATGCTGAATTCGGCTTCTTGTTCCTCGGCCCACAATAGTGATCCTCAACATCGTTATCTGTCACTGCATTTCCAGAGGACATTGTTCCGCTACTATCTGGTGCTCTGGGTTCTGGCCAAAAGGACTCTTCCAATTCTTCATATACAACCGGCCCATTTTGGATAGTAGATATAATCTTCTCCCAGTATTCGAGCAAAGGCTTGCACCTCTGAAAATAGGATTCTCCACCAAACACCAACCCCCTCTTCCAAAAGGCAATATGCTGTCTAATCCCGGCCACTATACTTTCCTGGTCTTTGAGTCCATCCGGGTGCGTCGGCCGTGGGGAACCCTGAGGAATCATAGGTTCCTTAGTTATGGGATCTCTCTTGAAGAGTTCAATGCCGTCCACTGGCAGCCACACTGTGTCCCATTTTCTCATCTTGTACTTCATCACTGGAGCACCGTCACGCATGCTGAAATGAAACTGAAGAGGCTTGGAGTGGCCAATCAGCGTTTCGGATCCGTCCCTGATGTAGCCTCTTACAAACCCCTTAAAGTCTGGAACCTCTGTCACAAGTGCAGCTTCAACAGTGCCTTTGATGCAATTTTGGAATTCATCGTAGAGTTGTGGGAGGGTGAGGACATTGGATCGCTGGAGGGACTTTGCCAAGTGACTGAACATGGCATCGACGTCTTCATGAGTGTGCCCAACAATGAGAAAGCCAAGTGTAACTATTTCAAATATGCCTTTGGCAACAAGCATCGCCAAGTACGCGAAGACGTACATGTTTTTGTTCTCACTGCCAGCATTGTCTGTTTGGAGCAGAAGATGGGGTGGAAAGCCACATCGGCCGCAAGAACTTCCTTGAGATTCTGCTTCGTTTGGATGAGGCTGTGCATTCACCGGGCGACCAGCCTCGTCAGAATGGCATGAGGCCTCACGTGATAACCCTACAATCTGACGGCCAACATATTCACTAGGATGGCATGGGGCCCCACGCGATACTGCAAGCCTTTGCTCCTCCTCCAGCTGAACCCTGTATGGGGTTCAATCGACAAGGGCCTTATGCAAGGGTTGGCCGTTCAGCTCAGTCTGCGCACTTTGCAGAGACCTTAAGTGTTTTGCTAGGGACGCAATCATCATGTTTGCACCCCCACCACCCCATAGAGGTACAAAGAAGTTCCCATAGTTCTGGGCACCATGCCCATGAGCGATTATGCCAAACAGAGACATAGGCAGCTGCATGGATGAAGAGATTGCCTTGGGGGCAGGATTGAGTCGAGGTAAGCACGTCTTTTTCTGGTCCATTTTGTCGTGGATGATGCAGAGGTAAGAGTCAGGTCTCTCCATGGAGAGAATCCTGTTATGATAATATGCAGTCCTGTAGCTTCTCTGCTTCTCTGCTGTAGCCACCTTCTAACCAACATCTCTCGCTCTTGAGCGCTGCAAGAATTCTTTGACAAAGCCATTTTGATAGCAGTGCACTCGTCACACTTTGAAAAGCTGGAGTACTTTCCTATACTCACATCCCTGAACCTGTTGCTCCACAATCTACTAAATCTAGATTGGCTTAGCTTCCTGTAGCCATTACTCTGGAGTTCCCGATTCATATCTTCCAATATGGCCCCCTTGGTATACATGGAAGGGAGAATTTGTTGGGTGTCTCGTGTTCCATCTTCCAAGAGGCGGGTTTTATGTGGTTGCTGCTTGCTACATGTCTCGACAAACCTCTTGAAGATTGCCTCTCCATATACAACATGACCCCTGGTTTTGTGCGTACCGTCGTTCCCATGGACTGCCTGTTGAACCCTTTGTTCCTCGAACTCAGTTTTGATTCTGTAGAATGTGGTTCGAGGGACTCCATAAATGATTCTCCATGCCTTCATGCAGACCAAACCCCTCTGGAAGACCATGCCCCCCACCTGATGTTCTGAAGCATCAACAGATGACCGTAATGCCTCATACACAAAATTGTGAGCTGCCTTCCAGGACAATGTCTTGTATCTTGCTCTCTCCTCTTCAATAGCATCCCAATCAGCATGTTGACAGCACCTCCTCTTGCAACAAGCAATTGTCGAGACCATTCGAACCTCCATCGCCATTTTCTACCTTTTCGATTTGTTGCTCAGATCCCTTTGGCTGTGCTTTAGGAAGGTGTACTTTCTTTTCCCATGAAGAGATGTTCTGTCATCAGTTGTAGTGGTGTTTGATTGTGAATCCTTCACATTCTCAAACACTAAGTGCCTCAATTTCCACCGCACAATGCTTCCAATAGTCAGATTGTTTTCTTCTGTGTCAACAACCTCTAAAATCGCAACTCCAATATCATCCCAGCCCAATTCTTGATTAGCAACCGCATCTCTTGGATCGACAACTGTGGCTAAGCCCTCAGTTACCACCTCCCCCTCAGGGTTGTTTAGAAACACCTTTGCCTGAATCCATGTAGCACGGTTCTTAAGATCCACGGAGGGAACATGCGTCGCAGTTGCGCTGTCCCCAACATCTGCTTTCTTCTGAAGATTTTTCAAGGCAACAACAACATTTACCCCGACGACCATCTCTCCTCGTTCAATAGCGACCACATTCCCATCGAAGATAGTCTCTACTGATATAGCAGCATTGCCTTCCCCAAGCCTTTGACAGTGTATAACAAAGTTCCGATCCATAGACACAAGCGTCCCTTTTGCAACTCTCTTCCCACCATTCAAAATGTAAACCTTTTCCCCAACCCTGAAGGCGATTCTGAAAGTGCAGAAAAGAAGTTAAGACCATACAAAAAATGATTGGAGAATGGCCTAAATCATAACATACCAAACAACCTCAATAGCATGAGGCCACATGCCATTATTCAAACATGCTATTGACACCCACGTGAAATTTCGCATTCACAAAATTGGCATGAGCCCTCATGCCATTAGTGGTACCACTAATGGCATGAGGCCTCACGCTATCTTTGGCCCCTACTAGCCTGTTGCTATACTCCTTTTACCTTGCTGCAACTGTCTATATTTTTGTGGCCATGACTAGTCACCCATACAAAAATATATACAGTTGCAGCAAGGCAAAAGGAATATGGCAATAGGCTAGCAGGGGCCAAAGATGGCATGAGGCCTCATGCCATCTTGATATACACACAGCTGCAGGCAAGTAAAAACATACATGACAATACGCTAGCCATGAAATTGCAAGGGCCCAAGATGGCATGTGGCCTCATGCCATTTTTAAATGTGGTCCTAAGCCATTCCATGGTGAACATACTAGGAAGCACAAGTGCCGAATATCAAGAGGAAGCGGTAGCCACACCAAAGACAGTGCCACTCGCAACACCGCAACTACTCGTAGCGCCGCTCGCAACACCACAACTGCTCGTAGCGCCGCTCGCACAAACTGCCACTCGCATAAACTGCCGCTCGCAATGGCGCTCGCAATGCCGCAACCGCTTGTAAACGCATAAACCACAGCTCACAACGCCGCTTACACAAGCAGCACTCACTGCACTCAGCGGAACCAAGAACACGGCGCACAAAAATGATAGACCTAGGAATGAGTTTGAGAATTCAAAAATAACACACGCTTGAACGTCACATCAAATCCTCTGACAAACCAGATCTTATGATTCCTCTGACAAATTTCAAACTGAGTAGCTTCTAGACTTTGCTGTCGGACGTTGAACTTTGTCACATCATGTCCTTGCCTCGATCCAGCTGTGCCATGTCAGTGATTTGAACTTTGCTATGCCGTGTCAGCGATCCGCACCAAGATTATTCGCCGTGTAAAGGAATAATTATGTTGTGTGTGTACGTCCATTTATGGCAATATAAAGCCACACGCCATTCAAAGAATAATGCTAGTCGAGCATTTTTTGGTGCATTTTTTGGTTCAAAATTGCATGAGCCCACACGCTATAAAGTTTACCTATACCAAAAATAGAAACAACTTTATTTACTTGGGAATTTAAGTGGTTGAGGCATTTTTAAACTTACAAACACATGCCCTACTTACATTCCTTTGGTTGCTTAAAATTCAAAAATATTATAAACCTTTCTTTTTGCATTCTCAATGTTTTCAATTATGGTTTTTGATTTTCACAGGATCAGCCTAGTAATCTATTTGCATCCCGTCATGTTTATAGCTAGCTTTCGTTTGTCCCCTTTGCTAGCCTGAGATACATCTGCTCGGCATCTGCCTCTTACAGCATTTGCCCAGAAAGGGCATCTTTCTTCACGCAGCATTTGCCACATGTTTAGGGTTTAGGATTTAGGGTTTAGCAATTCAGTAGCTTGATAAACATGCAAATACAGAACTTGATGCAAAATCCTTTGATATGTCACAATGCCCCTAAAATCATAAACACATTTCAATAGAGAGGGTCCTTTCATTTCATAACTCCTTACGTAGATCTTGGTGAAACCAAAGTTAGTGAAGTTAGTTTCTTGTGATCCCACATCTGATTGTGATGTCCCTTTGCAGTGTCGATGGAAAGGTCAATGCACACCAAACTGTAAAATCTTGGAGCAAAATAACGGTCGGATCTATGGCAAATGCCCCTGAAACATTGTAAGGCTCGTGTGGTCTCATGTGGTGTCTGATCGAGATGCTTCTTTGCAGGGTCATCAGGAAAGATATTGTATACCATTCTGTAAAATCTAGTTGCGATCTAACGGTTGGATCTCCAGAAAACTCAAAAAAATCTCGTGCGTGTTAGAATATTCTAGGAATATACTCCTATGTGCCCCTGAAAATGGCATGCGGCCCCACGCCATTCAAGAGATAACAAGAAATGATGCCGAGCATTTTTTGGTGCATTTTTTGGGATCAAAATTGCATGAGCCCACACGCTTGAACGTCACATCAAATCCTCTGACAAACCAAATCTTATAATTCCTCTGACAAATTTTAAAGTGAGTAGCTGCTAGACTTTGCTGCCGGATGTTGAACTTTGTCACATCATGTCCTTGCCTCGATCCAGCTGTGCCATGTCAGTGATTCGAACTTTGCCATGCCATGTCAGCGATCCGCGCCAAGATTATTCGCCGTGTAACTGCTCGGCATCTGCCTCTTACAGCATTTGCCTAGAAAGGGCATCTTTCTTCATGCAACATTTGCCACATGTTTAGGGTTTAGGGTTTTGCAATTCAGTAGCTTGATAAACATGCAAATACAGAACTTGAAGCAAAATCCTTTGATATGTCAGGACCATAAACACATTTCAATAGAGAGGGTCCTTTCATTTCATAACTCCTTACGTAGATCTTGGTGAAATCAGAGTTAGTGAAGTTGGTTTCTTGTGATCCCGCATCTGATTGTGATGTCCCTTTGCAGTGTCGATGGAAAGGTCAATGCACACCAAACTGTAGAATCTTGGAGCAAAATAACGGTCAGATCTATGGCAAATGCCCCTGAAACATTGTAAGGCTCGTGTGGTCTCATGTGGTGTCCGATCGAGATGCTTCTTTGCAGGGTCATCAAGAAGGACATTGTATACCATTCTTTATTTAGCTGAACATCTGGCATTTTTGGAAATACAAGATGCTTTGGAATATCCAATCATGCATGGTATAAATATAGCGAGGGTATTAAATGATATCCCAATCATGATCTTTCTTTTGGATTTCGCGTGCATGCAGTCCGAGGAATGATGACGTTGCAGATTTCTTTTGGATTTCACGTGCATGCCAGAAATTAATGGTGGTGCCCAAGTCCGAGGAATGATGACGTTGTGGGATTACCAACCGTCGTGACATTTTGCGCGTGTGAGGTTAGGTTTTGCATCGTACTTGCGCTCGCACACTCGCGCTCGCATCGCGCTCCAACTCGCGATCACGCTCACATTCGGGCTCATCTACCTTCTCTACAGGTTTCTCGTGTGCATCGGCGTCCACTCGCGCTTGCATCACACTCGCGCTTGCATCGCGCTCGTGTGCATCGTCGTCCACTTCAAGACACACCCAGTTTGTAACTTCGCTGCCAACTCCGCCACCCACTCCGCCACCCACACGCAGCCCACTTGGCGTCCCGGGAGATTTCAGCGCCACTCTCCAACTGTAAGTGGCAGAGTAGCCTTGCTGCTACGATCTGCTGCACACACAGTGCACATTCGCCAGCGAGTCCGGCCTCGATTGTCATGCCGCCATTCGGCTTCAAATGGTAAGTCTTTTAGGCCAAGTAGAAAATGGCATGAGGCCACATGCCATTCAGTAGCAACATTGTCATGCACCGATTGGGCTCTCGAGTGCAGTCCGGTTACAGATGGCGTGTAGCCTCACGCCATCTTAGGATGCAGCCTCAAGACATCTGATGTAGTGGTGAATGGCGTGTGGCCTCACGTTATTTCCAGCTGCTAGCTTTTCATCTGTCAGCTCTAATTGTTGTGCATTTCTGAACAGGCGAGGAATTGCGTTCTTCTTCCAGCCACTGTCAATGTGGATGCAGAGAAGGGGGAGGAGCTCACCAGTTGGACTTTCGGGATGGAAGGCAAGGATCTGAGGTTGTACAACACAGATGGTGGGAGAAAAGAATGCATGGGGATCCTCATCCAAGTGACAGACACTCCATGCAGTTCCATGCAAGAATATGGACTGGCACTTGTGGTAGAGACAGCGTCCGCCTTCAAGATCCACCTTGCACATCCTAGCGGCTTCCCGGAGGGGGGCAGCGGCTATGAGGAATTCCTAGAGGGAGCTAGGGAGAGGTTGTCCAGGAGGCCCACAATTTCAAAGACGCTGCGGGTCTATGAAGATCACATGGAATCCACGGACCTCACCTACGGCGATGTTCAAAAACTATATTCCAACATTGAGCCGTTGAGAGTGCCTCCAGTTCGCAAAGCAAAGGGGAAGGGGGTCGATCTGGAAACTACCCCAAAGCAGAAAAGGGTGGTCAAGCTCAAGCCAACGTCCAACTCTCCTGCTCCAAAAAAGAAGCTACTCGGTGATGCCATTGTCTCGGGTTCGAACACTACACCCACCAAAAAGAAGAGCCGCAAAGAGCAGAAAGAGCAAGAAGAGGCAGCAAAAATCGTCGCAGATAATAGTACTTGTTACTATTCCAACAAAGTATATACAATCGACGTGAGCCGTATCGACATCCAAAGCAAATACAACCACAGGCTAGTATCTGATGAGTGGGTGGAGAAACTGAAGCAGAAGATGCTGGCAAGTCCAGTAACACCCGACATCGCAGACGTGATCCCCTACTACCGAACAATGAAGGGCGAGACGAGGTTTCCAGACTTGATCAATAAGAAGGTGTTGGACGATCAGAACATCTGGTTCTATGCCGTCTCCGGGCAGCATTCTAGCTTGGCGATGCAAGAGATAGTTGTGGATATTATGGTGGGCGGGGAGGTGAAGAAAGTCTTCAAGACAAGAGTTGTCCGCCTGATAAAAGGCAACTCGCCCCTCCGATCTATCATATACATCTCCCACGCGCAGAATGTCAAGCAAGAAACGTGCTACAAATCGGGTCTACACGAGACATTGGCATGAACACGGAAGCTCTGGATTCAACTGAAGAAGCCACAAAAACCAGGACAAGGACGTGCACTAGCAACTAGCGCCTGGCAGGTAAGCCTCGTTGCATATGGCATAGTATGCGGCCTCACGCCATTTCTATTGCAGGAATTCTCGAGTCTTCTCTCGAAAACACTGGGGGTCAATGACACACTCAGCATCCATAACATTCTACTCGCGACAAAAGTTGTTTTTGACAAATGGGTAGATGTGCTGAGGAGGTACTATGACGGGGAGTTGCTAAACTCAATAGGTGTGGAGGACAGCCGAAAACCCAATGATTTGAAGCTCAACGCCTTGCGTTTCTCGCGGTCTCTAGACGACGACGACCTTCTGACAGTGGCTAATGCTCTTCTACGTGGTGAGGTAGTCTTCAACAAGACCAAAATGACTCCCGGCCATATTGTGACATACGAGGACTTGTGCAAGACTCTGAGAGCTCGTGCGCTATTGAAGGATTGGATCTTCGAGCAAGTGGCCGTGGAGAAGGTGAGCATCGACACCACGCAAGAGATGATGGAAGCGCTGGAGTTGTCAAATGAAGACATCGACGAGTACGTGAAGGGGGCCCCCAAGTTCATCGATCTGCTGCGGGATGCCACGAAAAGTAAAGCTGAGAAGTTGGATCAGTATCCAAATTTCATTAAGAGGGATGTCGACCACCGGCTTCAGAAACAGCTCGACCCCGCAGCAGAGGCCTATCGAGAACCTTACTGAGTATACGTGAATTTGGATGAGGATCAAAGGTGGAGGAGCATCGTTTCCCGCGGAGATGAGCAGGTCAAGAACATCTTTTGTGTGATGGACTTCACAAACGAGGAGATCACTCATGCAGACGAAGTCAGCTCCATCATTGACTTAATGGTGGGACTTGCGGAGGTGGAATCTTCAGTCCACTATATGATCTACGACTTCGAATCCTATCACAAGTTCTAGAAGGCCTTGAACGAGGTGAAGGCTTGGTTGAAAGGCAAGGAAATGCGGGAGATCCATGGGATAATGGCTAAGAAGAAGATACCGATGAATGTCCACATCTTCACACTCACCCTTGTTATTGGTCCTGCAGTAGAGTGGGACTAGAGTGACTTCCCAGCTTCGTTCGATAAGGCCGATCGAATTGATCTGAGGGAGGTCAATTTACCCATGCCTGAGGAACTGAAGACGGCTATGGAGCTTTCGAATCCAAAGAAAGCTCCAGGTGCAGCATGGGAAATGCTCAGCTGGGTCTTCAACGTAATAGCGGGTGGGTCACCTGCTTCCGACTCCAAGGGCAAATGCGTTGTCGAGTACAACTGCGGCGGACTATTCTTTCGAGCCGCACTACTCAAGGGTGTCCCGTGTGTTGCGGTGACAAACTCCATTGAAGAGGTGACTTCAATGGAGCATATAATTACAGTTGCCAAAGAAAAACAGTATCTTCTCTGCGAACCTAGTGAGTATGCACTTTAAGTTTAAATGTTATCTCACAAGCTCTGTATGCAGGAGCGTGGCCACCCCCAGATGCTGAAATGGCGTTAACAGCTACTGTTGAAGATACCCATGTTGGGCCGAGCTCACAACCTGCACAAGGTAAGGTCACGTGAGGCCTCACGCCATTTTGATTATAGATCGTTGTGAATATTCAGACACGAAGACTGAAAAGCGCACTGGTGGCACGTCGAAGAAGGACAAACAGACAAGCAATAGGAAAAAAGGAGGTACAAATTATATTTGCAATGGTGTGTGGTCTCATGCCATTCCTTGCAGGAGACACTTCTTCAAAGGCAAAACAGGCAAGCACCAGCCAAGCTCAAACTGACAGTGGTCATAAAAAGTGAAAGCACGTTGGACAGTCGTTGGGATCAGAGGCATTTGATTCGAAAAGGAAGAAGGGCAACGAAAAGATGATAGGTAATGCCTCGCGGTTATGGCGTGTGTGCCCATGCCATTCATTGCAGATCAAGGGCTGAGTGAAAGCAGCCAGTCACCACCTCCTGACTCAGATTCCTATGGTGGACTCCCCTTCCCCAATCTCAATGGAGAGGTACAATGGATGAGGGATGCTTTTCAAGTTAGGGCCACGTTTTTCTCATCTCGTCGTCTTCGAAGGGTGCAAGAACGTGCAGAAACCATGTTAAGACAATCGGGTGAGGATACGGTCCTAGGTCACGCACTAAAACAAGCTATGGATGTCTTGTATTTTGAGATGGAGACTCGGCCAGATGATTTTCCCAAGATGGTCCTGGAAGAACAAGCCATCCAGCCTGAGCAGCCTATGGAAGAAATGCAGGAGGGGGATGAGGAGCCAGAGAAAGATAATGAGCAGGAAAAGCAGAAGAACGAAGAGGAGGACAAAGAAGAGGAGGACGAAGAGGACTTGGATGGTCCTCACAATGGTGACGATCACAATAACGACAACGACGATGATGACGACGATGGCCAGCCTGAGGTGGCCAAAGAACAGCGGAGGAAGGTCATACAAGACAAACCATCAGGTAAATAATAGTATATCCATTCCTAACCTTTTACCATTTCTAACATTGTCCATGTAGGTTGCAGAGCAAATGGTAAGTAGAGATTATTCAGTTGAATTTACAAACTCTAGCCTTTAGTGTTGAGGAAGGATAGTGCCAAGCAAGGGTCGAAATGTATGTCCAATCCTTCAGAATCAGCAGTGCGCCCAAGTGATATCGGTCCTAGTTCCTCAATAGCAGTTGATGGTAAATATAGTATAGTCGATTCAATGTGCTAATGAGTTTGTTTTTAGTAGCACGGGAGGATACCATCTCAATCGAAGGGAGATATTTGGATATGCATATGGATCCGCCAGTGGACTCTACTTGGCTGCAAGAGTCATCAGAGCTGGTGGAGGCTACTATCCATATCAACGCCAAGCAAGTTGACCACGCTCCACTTGATGCTGCCCATACCACTGAGTCAATCTTGTCCACGTATCCAACTGACGGTGACCAGGTGCCATTGGACCTGCATGAGGCCGCCCCAGCCGCCGAGCCGGTCGTATCCTCATTTCCAACAGACTCAACGTGTGCCCAATCGTCTGACTACACGCCGTTGGAACCTCCCTACACCGCCCCTGCTGCCTGTTCGGTCATGTCCACTTTGCCAACGGAGGCACTAGCTGAAATGGCGTGTGATCACACGCCATCGGAACCACCCCATGCCACTGTTGAGCTAGTTGTACCAGAGTCTACAGCTGAAATGGCATGTGCCCACACGCCATCGGATGCGATTGACCCCACATTGCAGAGGAGAGTATTTCCGCCCTTCACGTTTCCTCGACTAAAACCCTCTCAACGACCATCGGGAGCACCATTCGCTAATATTGTAGATGGTAAAATTGACTTGTACCATTTTTTATGCTAATGCATTTCATTTCAGAGTCACGGCGAAGGTACTGTATCGTTTTTGATCTGAACAGTGTCCTTTTCTCCCATGAGCATGGCTCGTCCTCGAATGTCACTGCACCCTCCAAAGCCTGCAGTCGCAAGTTGGTCAAAAGAGACAGATTCACATTAATTATACGGGAGAAACTGCGGGATCTAATAATGACCATGCGACACTTAAAATAGAGGGCCGGGTTCAATTTGCAATTGGGAGTTTGGACATCCATGATGCGCCACAATGCATTAACGTTGCTACAGATGATGCACGATCAGACGCGAGTAATATTACCATTTGAATTTCTCCTAACGCAGGAGGATTGCTTGACTATGGTCCATGTGAGGGGTAGCAAGCCCATCTTCGTCAAGCCAGAGGCTGTAGTGATGAACCGGACTGCTAGGTCAAGTGAAATCCTCATCATCAATGACTCGCCGATTAAAACTGCAGCGAACACGCACACATATGCAGTGCACCCCATCTCTTGCAGTATGGAAACTAGGGAGAAGAAACCGTATGTTCTGGGGGACCTTGCAAAACGGCTTGGAGCGATGGTGATAGAGAACCGGCTAGTCCAGGAGGTGGCTGCAGAAATCAACCAAATGGCAGATGGAACGGTATATCAGAAGCCATTTGATCGGACAGACACCAGTCATCATTTATGGCATGTATATTGTCTAGCCAAGCACTATCCGTATCTCCATAATCTGCTCAACCGGATGGAATCTTTGACCACTGAACATGAGCGTGGACGTATTAGAGAAGAGATGGCATTACTATTGGGTTTAAATCCTGATAGTGTGGAGAGTGATGAAATTTTAAGATTATTGTATAGGCGTTGGAGGCAAAAAATAACAGTCTGAGATGGCATGTATTTATTTAAAAATGTAACTTATTATGGCATGGGGTTCCATGCCATTGTATTAATATTAAAAGACAATTCTTTGAGAGGATTTGCATTATACTAGAAGTGTTACAGCATGTTATTGGAAGTCTACGAAGTTGTTTTATTAATAAGGGGAAAGTAAAAATTGAATGGGGACTTGGGCTCCACCTAGACTCGGAGCAACTGAGCCAATATTAAAAGGATGGAAAGAAATTGAACGACGATGACAAGGAGAAGAGAGAGGTGAAGCAGTGGCAGGGGGAGGAGAAGTGATTGAGTAGACATTTCCTTGTTTAAAATAAAATGGCATGTGCCTCAATGCAGTTGAATTTTGTTATATTTATATACTATATAAAGGTTTGGAAACCTTATTTTACAAGTGGGATAATGACAATTCCCACTTTAACGAAATAGAGCTTTCATGTGGAATGGTGCCCCACTTGAGTACCTTGTGGCTTATTGGTCCTCACCCTTTTTAGGGGCTTGGGCCTTCCCTTTGGGATGGAAGTGGGGGGCTAAAGGTATTTATACCAAGCTGTTAGGCCACAGTGTTTCCCCTCGGCATCCCGAAGCAAGGATTGCATCCAAGGCTTGGGATTTAGAGGGTCCCATGATCAAGCTTTGTTGTACCAACGGATGTTAAGAATTTGGAAGCTTGGTGTGCTTGGCTGCTTGTGCCTATGGGGAGTGTAGTCAAACCTTAAGTCGAGTCTAACCCGGGGAAGCGGATTGGGAGAGATTTGAGAATTCGTGGATGGATGGCTCCGTTGCTTGTGCAATGAGTAGCTAAAACCAAGTAGGACCAAGTAGAATCTAGTACAATAGGCGGGAACCTTGGCAAGGGAACTTAACAAGGGCCAAAGCGGTGTTGGTCGGATAGACAAGGTAAGCTAACAAATTGGAAAGAAAAAATTTATGGTTTATAATTTGGTATCAGAGCTTTTTCCTCAGTTCTAGCAAAGGATAGAGGCGGATTGCTGGGAGATGGCAAAGGCAGGGCATAAACGAACCAAGGCGGAGATGGAACCTCCTCCAGAGCTGAAGCCTTCGGTCAAATAAGAGGCTATGGATGAGGAATCCTTGCATGAGGAGAACTCTAGTGAGGAAACTTCCAAACAGGAGTCCAGTGGTGAGGTTCAGTCGTCCAAGGCTTGATTGGACATTCTAAAAGGAAAATTGGCATAAACTAATGCTCTGTTGGAGACTCTCGTACGCAAGTTAAAGTGTGATGAGAAGCAGAAGAAAAAGTGAAAGACTGCGGATGCTGGTAGTGCAAAAGGTGTGGACCCTTCGGCAGGGACTAAGCCAGAACCAAACAAGGTCAAACAGATTGAAGTGGAATCAATCCCTCAAGCAGTTCCCAAGTACAAACCAAAGCCCCCACCGGTCTTCAGGGGAGTGAATGACTATAAGGTGGTGGAGGATTGGTTTTATAATATGGAGGGCTATTTCTGAGTGTTGCGGTTACCGAGCTCGAAAAAGGTCCCATATGCAAAACCATACTTGGCAGATAATGCCAAGTCTTGGTGAAGAACAATAGAGGCCAATGAAGGACCGGTGGCCACTTGGGAAATGATGAAGGCGAGGATCCATGCAACTTATGTTCCTTTGAATGCTACTCTGCACCTAAGGGATGAGTTGAGTAGGCTGAAACAGACCGGAACCATTCAAGAGTATGTGAATCGGTTTATGGCAAAGAGGATACTTGTCACGGATATAGGTGATATGGATGCATTCTATGCTTTTATATCAGGCTTGCAAACCTAAGCTCGCGGCGAGGTGATGTGTTGGAACCCGACCAACTACAAGGAAGCATTGGATGCGGCTATCAAGATGCATTTTAATGATAACTTGCGAAAGGGGAACACAACGGGGTTGGGTCCACATTTAGCAAAGGGGCAAAACCAAAGGGAACATATGGCAAAGGGAAATTCAAGAAGAGTTTCTCTAAGAATGAGTCCTTAGGGTTCTGGAAAGTGTGAGACACAAAATCCCTAGGCCCCAAAGTGGAGCCGAAAGGGTGCCACGTGGTAGTGGCCGAAGCAAAAGCCAAACGAGCGTAACACATTTGGACTAAAAGCTCCGACTTGAAAGGTCGAGAGCGGGAGTGGAACTCCCAACAAAGGGCTCGAGGAACAAGCACGAAGCGAGCAATAAGCGAGACTCCAAAAAGGGAACCAAAAGGACCAACACATGACACGTGGAAGTGTTCAAGATGGAGTTCGAGATGGATCGAGACAGAGTTCGAGATGGAGTCCGAGGTGGAGTCCGAGATGGAGTCCGAGATGGAGTCTGAAGTGGAGTCCGAGATGGAGTCCAAAGTGGAGTCCGAGATGGAGTCCGAAGTGGAGTCCGAGATGGAGTTCGAAGTGGAGTCCGAGATGGACCGAGACGGAGTCCGAGATGGAGTCCGAGATGGAGTCTGAGATGGACCGAGACGGAGTCCGAGATGGAGTCCGAGATGGACCCGAGATGGAATCCGAAATGGAGTCCGAGAAGGACCCGAGATGGAGTCCGAGGTCGAGACCGAGACCGGAACCGAGACCGGGACTGAGACCGAGACCGGGACCGAGGTGGAGGCCGAGACCGAGTCCGAGTCTGAGTCCGAGTCCGAGTTCGAGTCTGAGAGGGTGAAAGCCCAAAGCATTCGTCTCCCAGACCCTGGGGGGTTTGGTGAGCTCCAAAAGTATAGTAAGGGGGAGGACTGCAGTGGAGCCAATTTGGCCAGGAAAGGCCAGTTTGGCCCAGGAAGGCCGGACCCAGTGTTGGGTGATGAGCTGCCCACTGGGAAGTCCAAGACTAGAGTGAATACGGACCGACAAATGAGGTAGCTTGATGAAGTGTTCAAGAGCTGTCTCTAGTTCCCCCGGGAGATCAACTGGCCGATGCTCCCAGTCCAAGTGTGGGTGGCACTACCTACTTGGATACCTGGTGTGGCTCAACGGAACCTCGCTCTAAGCCCATGGCTAGAGCACCCAAAGGCAGAAGGCAAGGAGAGTACCCACGAGGCCCGCATAGGGCCACGGTGTTCTGAAATGTTGCCCCAAAGTCCTAGACTGTGGAAAGGAAGAGGAGTAGCCCTCTAGTGTGGTGACAAGAGACACAATCACACAATGAGGAAGTCCTAGAGGACAGTTGGACTTAGTGGTCGGGCTTGTGGGCCTTGATCTAGTGGCAGTGTTGGTGAACACAGCCATGGACAGGAAGGGACTGGGTGGGGACCGGAAAGGAGACATTGGGGAAGACTATTCATCATGTCTGCAGGCATCCTAAGGATGTTATGGAGTGGATCTGGGATAGCCACTCATGGATGGATGGCTTAGTCTTTGAGAGACGGGATTGTAATGTAGGTGGTGTTGGACCACCGATGTGACCAAAATGAATGGGCATGGCCTAGCGCAACAGGCTGGTATATCAGTAGTACCTTGGGGTGTCGGTCATGGGATCGAACACGTGGAGCACTTGGACCAAGTGCAAAGGTTGAGTGGCATGGATGCCATTCTCGGGGCTAGCAAGCCCCAAGTCCTGAATGGGACTTATGGAGGTTGTGAATGAGACTCCTCCAAGTGGTTGGAGGTGTGGTTAAGTGACTAAAGTAGAATGGAAAAATTAGTCGCTTACAGAAAAGCAGATTTGGTGGCTAGCGAACAAGTACGTGGAGGAGTCAAGCAAAAAAAGACAAACCCACGAATAAGAAGGTCAAGTTTGCTAGCAGCATGGGAAACAATGTATGCTACAACTGCGGTGAAGTGAGACACTTTTCGAGGGAATGTCTCTACCCGAAGAAGGCCAGAGCCAATATGGCCAATAAGTCGGGTGGAATCCAAATTGAGGTATATGATCTAGTCCTTAGCTCAAAGTTACTCATTACACAAGCAACTTTGGTAAAGAGTCGTTCACGACATTTACTAGCCTTCCAAGGGAAGTTCGAAGGTAGCTTTGTTAAGATCCTTATTGATACGGGTGCTTCGGATAATTTTGTGGCTGCAGACATAGTCCGGCAAGCCGGACTACCGGTGCAGTGACTAGGTGAACCAAGGACTATAGAGTTTGTTGAAGGTAGCCAAAGCACCGATGAGGTACTTTGATAAGCGAGTCAAAGTAGGGACATGGAAAGTAAACATGGATTTCATTGTATTGGACATAACGGGATTTAATGTAATCTTCAGGATGGATTGGTTCAATCGGTTCGTAGTAGCTCTACATGGACAAGGTAGGAACCTTGTGGTACTAGCAAATGCTCGGGGAGAACGATCTAGGGTGGAGGCTCAGGATTTGAAGGTAGGGCAATGTAAGGCCAAATACTCTTGTTTAAATTTGGTGTTCACGAGAGGACAACTCACTAAATGAACCAAAGCAGCATTTTTATGCTTACTTTCGATGAAGAGTGATAAAAAGACGAGAACGTAAGAAGTACCTTTAATGATCTAGCAAGTGTTGAACCAATTACAAGATACCATGCTGGAGGAGCTACAGGCGGGGTTGCCCCCTACACGACCAATAGAACATAAAATTGAGCTGGTCGAGGGTGCTAAAGCGATGGTTCACCCACTCTATCATTTGAACGAAAAGGAATTCAAAGAGCTCAAGCGCTAACTAAGAGTTGGTGGACAAAGGGTATGTTAGGTTGAGCAAGTTGCCATATGGGGTGCCAGTGTTATTTGTGAAAAAGAAAGATGGATCTATGCACATGTGCATAGACTACCGGTTGCTTAACTAGTATATAAAGAGGAACAAATACCCTTTGCCAAGGATTGAGGACTTGTTCGATAGGTTGGGAAAGACAAAATACTTCTTGAGGATTGACCTAAGGTTAGGATACTACCAGATCAGGGTAGCAGAGGAAGATGTCAAGAAGACAACCTGTCAGACAAGGTATGGGAGCTTTGAGTTTTTGGTGATTCCCTTTGGGCTGTACAATGCGTCGGCAACGTTTTTGACGTTGATGAACCACATCTTTGTACCCTATTTGGATCACTTTGTGGTCATTTATATTGACGATATCTTGATTTATAGTGAAACACTAGAGGAGCATGCCAAACACTTAACGAAGGTGTTTGAGAAACTAAAGGAACACAAGCTATATGTTAAAGAAAGCAAATGTGATTTTGCTCAACAAGAGGTAAAGTTTCTTAAGCATATGGTGGGCAAGGACGGGTTCAAGGTGGACCCTGAAAAGGTCCAAGTGATCCAGGAATGGGAGCGACCATTGAATGTACATGAGTTGAGGGTGTTCTTGGGGCTATGCAACTACTACTGAAAGTTTATCAAACACTATCCGAGAGTAACCCTACTCTTAACAAACCAAACGGGTAAAGGGAAGATGGTATGAACAGTGGAATGCGAGGCGGCATTTGTCCACCTAGAAGGGAAGTTGATAAAGACTCCCTATATTAGCGTTATCCAACTTTGGTATGGACTTTAAGGTAGAAATGGATGCTTTGAACTTCGCGCTAGGGTAGTTTGAAGCAAGACAACCAT
>NW_003314383.1:388643-390885 GCF_000143415.4 Selaginella moellendorffii
TTATTGTGGTGTCCAAGCGTTCAAGGATTGGCGACATTATTTGGGAGGCACTTCCAAAGTTGGAACACTTCTGGTCACAACCCGACCTAAGAGGGAAACCAGGTTGGTGGGCCATTGCTTTGGCTGAGTTTGATTGCGAGATTCTGTATAAACCTGAGAAGAGCAACATCGTGGCAGATGCTCTAAGTCGAAAAGCAAGCTTGAAGTTGGCAATATCTAGTGCAACAGCAACCTTTTGGGACGATGTGCAGACAGCATATGAAAACGATAGTTTAGCACAAAAAGTGTTGCTAAGGAATCAAGAGGTGCGAGAAGCTCACCAAAGAGGTGAGTTGCCAATGGAAGAGAAAACAAGTTAGACAGAATGTAATGGACTGATCTATTATAAACAAACAAGAGTATATGTTCTAAAAGGGGAACTAAGGAAGGTAGCCTTAGAAGAGTGTCATGATGGACTTCTTGCTAGACATGGCAGAGTGTCTAAGACGATGGGCTTACTCAAGAGGAATTATTATTGGCCAAATATGGTTAAAGACATCTAAGACTATGTAAAGACATGTCCAACATGTCAGTAGGTTAAAGCCGTGACTAAGGCTAGTGGGGGTGTTACAAAGCATCCCAATTCCAGATCGTCCATAGAAATGTTTTACAATGGACTTCATTACGGGACTCCCCCCAAGTGAAGGGTTTGATGCGATATTTGTGGTGGTGGACCGATTTTCAAAGATGGCACATTTCATACCCACCACAACAAAAGTGGATGTGGAAGGTGTGGCGAAGCTATTTTTTGAACAAATGGTTCGAGTGCAGGGAAGGCCAGAAGAGATTATTTCAGATCGAGATAAGATCTTCACCAGTAGATTTTGGAGAACTCTTTTGGAACAATATCGCACCAAGTTGAAATTTAGCACAGCCTATTACCCACAGACAGGTATTGGGTATTAAGTTAAGTTTGATGGCACTAACACTTCTTGATAGACACGGAAATGTGTTATAACAACTCACCACACTCTAGTATCGGGGTGAGTCCATGGGAAATCATCAATGGGCGAGCTATTGAAGGTCCTGTGGAACTCGGTATGGCCGAGCATCATAAAGAGTTATCCGCAATGGAGGCATTCATAACAGAAAGACTTAATGATTGAAATTTAATGAGGGATTCCTTGGAACGAGCTCAACAAAGGCAAACTAAGTATGCAAACCAAAAGTGCCAGGATGTAGAGTTCCAAACTAGGGAGAAGGTGTGGCTGAACACTAAGAACCTAAGGCTACCAAAGTGGGATTAGCCAGAAGTTGACCCAAAGGTAAAAATGCATGTATTCCTGTAAATGAATTGATCTTGAGTTCTTTAAGCAGGTTTGCAAGGCTTTACAAGATTGAGGCATGAATTAGTAAAGTGGCTTACCACCTCTGACTTCCTCGAGAGATGGGAAAGATGCACTCAGTGTTTCATGTGAACTTACTCAAGCCGTACTTTGGGGATCCACTTTGCAAGGACCAAGTGAGACCTCTGCCTAAGGTTATCCAAGGGGAAGAGGAATACAAAGTCGAGGCTATCCTCAATGCACACAAGAGCAAGTGACAAAGACGCGAGGTGAGGGAGTTCCATGTGAAGTGGAAAGGATTTCCACACTGCGAAGCAACATGGGAACTGGAAGAGAACCTAGCAAACACGTGAGATCTAGTGGAGGAATTTCTGCAAGGTAGACCTCTATGTACTTATGCAAAGTTCAATTAAAAATATCAATTGGTGAAGTTGAGCAATGGCATATGTTGGGACCTGAAGGCACGCCGAAAGTAAGCTAATTAGCATGGGTTATCTAGGTTGACTAAGTGTAGGGAACTATGCCCAACTCCCCATAGGAATGTCGAATTCATAGATGTATTTTGTAGAGGTTGGGTTTGATTCCCAACCCCCTAGTAAAGTAAGGTTGGGTTCAAGTCCCAACCTCATACTAGAGTGTGGTGAGGTGAGGGGTATAGGGACACCTATATTCCGTTGTCATGGGCTTTTGGCTAGGGAGGCTAACTTAGGCACACCACTAAATGGGGGGATGCCCCTGAAGACATGGTTAACAAGTTATAGGATTAAAAAGAGACATTTAATATAGGCATTGAACTTCTTCTATGGGTGGTGGAGTTGTAAGGAACCAACTCCCCGAAGTGTCATAGGCTAAAAGGATCCCTGAAAGCACGACCGAAATGATAAAGAGTTCATCGGATGGGACTGAGTCTGAGACCG
>NW_003314383.1:390985-392144 GCF_000143415.4 Selaginella moellendorffii
TTATGAAAGATTTGGGAATTTGTGGATGGATGGCTAACACTTCATTACTCGTGCAGTGAGAAGTTGAAACCATATAGAACCAAGTAGGAGCTAGTACAATAGGTGGGAACCTTAGTGAGGGAACTTAGCAAGGGCTAAGGTGGTCTTGGTCGGATAGACGAGGTAAGCTGGCAAATTGGAAAGAAAAAATTTGTGGCTTACAATTGTCTTCTTTACCCATGTTCAAAAGTGATTGTCAAACTTATATTCCATCCCTTTCATTTCTAAAATTGGAGGTGTCAATAGAAGCTTAAACACAACATGTTTGTCATAGCTCAATGGAAGCTCCTCTACCCTCTTTACTCGAGACTTAGCATATCTTTTAGTATACATCTTTGTTTAATTCTTTTGATGATTGAGACAAATTTTTTTTCCTCCTTCCTTGTTTATGAGATGAATTGGATGTCTTCATTTGTCATCGTCATTCATGATGACCTCTTTTTTAATGATTTTCTTAAAAGTTACATAGATGATTGTAGAGTTAGTGGGAGGTTCATCAATAGGAACCTTAGTGTATGTGTTGAACATCAAGAAGGGTGAGATCATCACTATTGAACCCCTCAATAGCTACTCTATAATATTGACTTAGGAGTCATCATCCCTCTTGAGCTTGTGGCAGATTTCTTTGGATGTCAAGTGAATGTAGTTAGGCCTCTACATAAAGAACATAAAATTCTCTTTGTCATAGAAAAACATAAATACTGTGTTATGAAAACTATGTTTTTTTGTTTATAAAAAAAAAGATCATCAGAAATTCTTTGAACACTGAATCTTAAAACAACTGCAAATTATTCCAAAGAATCTGGTGCATTTCCAAGAAAGATTCCCATTAGATACCAATTCTTTTATTGCAAAAGATTTAATACATTTGGTGGGAGGAATCAAATTCTAATATAGTGCAGCTCAATTTAGGTGAGGGTTAGGTTTGTGGTAAGACACTTGAGTTCATAGATTTATGTAGGAATGATCACTCGTGTTTGACAGATAAATGAAGAGCATATGATCCTTACACATCACCATAGGATACACAAAGATGCTAGAAGAAAGCAAGGTTCAAAAGTGACGGCAAATAGTGGAACTAGCATAGTAGATGCACTAGCTAATCCTAAAAACAATATGG